>NW_022589720.1:20276519-20366658 GCF_004348235.1 Phoca vitulina
AAGAAAGAAAGAAAGAAAGAAAGAAAGAAAGAAAGAAAGAAAGAAAGGAAAGGAAAGATAGAAGGAAGGGAGAGGGGGAAGGAAGGAAGGAAGAAGGAAGGAAGGGAGGGAGGGAGGGAGGGAGGGAGGGGGGAAGGAAGGGAGGGAGGGAGGAAGGGACAAATTTATCTATAAAATTCTTGCCAATTATACTATTGTTGGCAAGCAGTTTCAAGAATGTCACTTTATTATTTTCTGGTTATCATTTGCAAATCCTGCAATGCCTTTGCCTTAGAGGCTATGCAAATTTCTTGTTAGATATAAACCATCTCATTTCTGATTTTAGGAAGTCAACATAACCCATCTGCTGTTTTCACTTCCCAGCTGTATGCAGCTATGCCAAATTTCTCTAAGTTGAACTTTATATTGTCTTCATAGGCAATCTTTTAACCACCATGCTTACATTTTCTTTGTGTAATTCACCATAGACACAGGTGCAGATGGTGAGTGAGAAGAACAATGCATATGGGAACATGCAATGTTAGGCTAGCAAGGCTTTTGACAGAACTTTGAATTATAGCCTAAACAGTGATTATTTAGTTTAAAGATAGGCACTAGTGTGTCAAAATGAATACAGGCCTCAAAATGATGTCTAACTTCAGATCCAAAGTCCCTATATCCCATGTTTCCTTGAAGAAGTCTTTTACTTCCATTGCTTCATTTTCAGCATTCCCAAAGGAAGATCTTATTACTTTTTACTAACTTCCCAAAGACACTACATAAAAAAATCTCAATAATATGGTATTGATCTGTATTTATTAGCAGTGTGCTATATAATTATAAAATAATCTTCTAAATAACATTTGGAATACTAGATAGGTTCATATTCTAATTAAGAATGGTATTTAAAATAAGAATTGAGCACTCAGGTGATCTTTATCAATAAGACCATTATGGTGTGCTCTGACTCCTCTGAAATGATCAAAAATCAAAATTTATGTTGGGAAGTTGTAAACTAATAATTGCCCATTGAAAAGCTATACGTGGCCACCATAAGTCTCTTGACCTGGATTTCTAGATAGATGTCATTAAAACTGCTTTGATTAAAGTATAATTTGTACACCTTGGCATGTTTGACGCTTTATATGATATTTGGGACTGTCAGGTGGATAATTATTCTTCTTTTCATGTTAAAATATTCTGCCATCTTTCTAAGAAAGGCAAGTTTAGGGAGACTTTAATGATGGTATAGGAAAGAGTAATCTTTCAAACTTTCGAACTCATGCCCATTTTAATATAGTTACTCTCTACAGTCACTATTGATAATCAAAACGGTGGAACAAATATACCTCAATACAGTTTTAAGTATTTTCTACATTTAGGCATTACTGGAACCATAGAGCTTAGCCATTTGTGACAAAAACAATGCCCACAATGAAAAAAATAAAAATGTCCTATTACAAGCGTCAGTATATTTTATGATCTGATTGAACTTCTGGATTTGTTTTGAAAAGACTCTCTTTACTAAGTTGTAGCTTTGTAGCTTTTATTCTTGAATTGACACGATATATCAGGAGAGATACCATCATAACTGCTTGGTGCCAAGTCTTCAAGATGAAAACAAACAACCAACCCACGGTTTATCTGTAAGGATGTCATATGTTTCTTAGATATTTGACTTGCTTGTCACTTTACAACTTTTACAAATGTCCTAGATATGCATTTAAAATAAATGCTAAGGGAAAAGGACAGCATATAACTTGTGTAAAGTTTAATAGAAATGACAAACTGCCCCTTCTCCTTCCTAACCCCCCACTGCCCAAATCAGGACACAATGGAATCATCAAAGGTATTGATTCCATTTTTCTGCTATAACAAAATAATTCCTAATATGCTGTTTATCCTATAAATATACATTTGGGTCAATGCAGGGAATGATGATGGATACAAACTGTATGGGACAATGAAAGCATGATATTCAAATCTGATTTTTTTTCACTTTTTAAAAATCATACATTTTTAAAGGTCCATTTTCTTTCAAAAATCAGAAATGAAATTGAAATGACTTTAACTTGCTAAAAACTTTTCTCTTAAATTTGAATAATATTGTATTTTTATTTTTTATCATTTTACTTTTTTTTCATTATGATAAGTGTATTCTTTAATTCCCATCTCCTATTTCCCCCATTGCCCCCCTCTGTAACCATCAGTTTGTACTCTATAGTTTCTTGGTTTGTCTCTCTTCTCTCTCTTTTTTTTTCCTTTGCTTGTTTTTCTTTTTTCCACATATGAATGAGAGCTGAGAGCATATGTTATTTGTTTTTCTCTGACTGACCTATTTCGCTTAGCATTATGCTCTCTAGCTCTATCCATGTTTTTGCAATTGGCAAAATTTCATTCTCTTTTACGGCTGAATAATAACACACACATCTGTTCATGTTTTCTGCTAATTTTTAAATTGGATTATTTTTTGGGGAGTATTGAGCTGTATGAGTTCTTTACATATTTTGGATACTGACCCTTTATTGTATGTCATTTGCTAATATCTTCTTCCATTCAGTAGGTTGCCTTTTAGTTTAGTTAATTGTTTCCTTCACTGTGCAGAAACTTTATATTTAGATGTAGTCCCACTAGTTTGCTTTTGCTTTTATTTCCTGCCTCAGGAGATATATCTAGAAAGTTTTTGCTATAGCTTATGTCAGAGATTACTGCCTAAGCTCTCTTCAAGGATTTTTATGGTTTCAGGTCTCACATTTAAGTCTTTTATCCATTTTGAGTTTATTTTTGTGTAGGGTGTAAGAAAGTTGTCCAGTTTCATTTTTTTTCAGGTAGCCATCTAGTTTTCCCAACACCATTTGTTGAAGAGACTATCTTTTTTTCCGCACTGGATATTCACTTCTGCTTTGCTGAACATTAGTTGACCGTATAATTGTGGATTTATTTCTGGGTTTTCTGTTCTAGTCCATTAATCTATGTGTCTGTTTTTATGCCAGTACCATACTATTTCAATTACTACCGCTTTGTAATATAACTTAAAATCTGGTATTGTGAGACCTCCGATTTTGTTTTTCTTTTGCAAGATTGCTTTAGTTATTTGAGGTCTTTCATTGTTCCATACCAACTTTAGCATTGTTTGTTCTAGTTCTGTGAAAAATGCTGTTGGTATTTTGATGGGGGTTGCATTAAATGTGTAGACTGCTTTGGGTGGTATAAACATTTTAACAGTATTTGTTCTTCCAATCCATGAGCATGGAATGTTCATTTCTTTGTGTCATCTAGAATTTTTTTCATCAGTGTTTTATAGTTTTCAGAGTACAGGTCTTTCACCTCTTTTGTTAAGTTTATTCCTGAGAGCTTTTCACCTAAGATCAGGAAAAAGTCCAGGATGTCCACTCTCATCACTTTTGTTCAACATAGTACTAGAAGTCCTAGCCACAGTGATCAAGCAACATAAAGAAATGAAAGGCATCCAGTTTGGTAAAGAAATAAAACTCTTACCATTTACAGATGACATGATACTATTTATAGAAAACCCTAAAAACTCCACCAAAAAAACTAGTAGAACTGATTGATGAATTCAATAAAGTCTCAGGATACAAAATCAACATACTAAAATCTCTTGCATTTATATACACTAATAATTAAGCAGAAGAAAGTGAAATTAAGAAAACAATCTCATTCACAATTGTACCAAAAACAATAAAATATCTAGGAATATGGTATTTTAAATTTTGTCATTTCCTTATTTAAAGATGCATAAATATATATGCTTTATTTTTATTATTTTAATTTAATACTTTAAATAAATTGAAAGATCAAGGAAGCCAGAATATACAATATGTATTAATTTCTGATTGCCAAGAAGATTGGAGGAGATTATGCCATGTTTATTTTAAAAAATATTCTGAGACAATATACATTATGTCAATTAAGGAAAATATTTTCAGTAGAATAATCTTATTGTATAAATCTCAATATATTCTTAGATTCCTCAGCCATTATTTTTTTTTTTTAGTTTGAATAGTTCTATAATTGTTTAGTCTATTATCAAATCCACTAAGAATGTAATGTGGCTAATAATTTCAGAGCAAAGCAATATAGATAACCCTTCTTATGGAATCTAATGTTCTTACTGGTTTGAGTTAACACCTGATGTTTTGACCCTGAGACTATAGATCATAAATCAGGACTGAAATTCTCTAAGAGGTATGGAAAAAAAGTTTATGATCTTGTGGGGCTTTCTGTTCTATTGTGGGAAAATGTAGGTGTATATCACATATGTTTGATGGATAAGTTATTATTTCCGTAATCATTGATTGGGAGCCTAGTATGAGGGCTATGCTTGCCTTCAGGGGGCTCTCAGTTTACTGATACATAGACCCAAGTTTGAGTTGGCATGTAGTACACTGGTTAGTCAGTGTAAGTTTTGTTTTTTCAACTGACACATCCCATTGCCTATGCAAGAATTTGAAATGCAGTGATCTGCTATATATTGGACCAACATCAACATTGTTGATCCATATGTTTGAGTAGGTAGTGGGATACACATATCCCATGGAACAAAACTGAACTGAGGTGAAGAAGCCATTCTTTCACTTTCCAGATAATGGAGGAATATCTGTATACCTGCTTGAATTAGAATGGGAAAGATCAGAAAAGACTATCCCTACTTTATTACTAGACAGAACTACTGAAAAATCATATGCATCTTTAGGCTGGCATAAATTAACTGGTTTATTTATAAAATTCCTTCTTCACCACTCTTCCTGCCCTAATCTGAAGAGCAGTCTAAAAAAAAAAAAAAAAAAAAAAAAATCTGTATTGTCTTCGCTCTAACTATTCATTAATTTCTAATTGGGTTTAGGATAAAGACTCTATGTCCCTATTTACCACTCCAGCATCCTCTGTGAGTAATATCCCTTTGCTCCTTGTTTGCTGATGCCAATAATGCCATGTTCCGTTCCCTCCTCATAGCCAGACATGCTCCCAATATGAAGCTTTATCTTGTTTGTTTGTTTTTTAACCACATTCACTTACTTACTCATTCTTACATCTCACCTCAAATATTGCCTTTAAGGAAAGTGCTTGTGGCAATAATTATAATTTTACCTGATTTTGTGTGTTATTTTTGATTGATACCTTACTCAGACACTAGAATATAAGCTTTAGACGACAGAGTTTTACTTATTTTTTTAGTCACATTTATTTGCTCAGCATATTTCCCATTGGCTAGCACTCTATTGCTAATAGAAGTCTGAATAATATTTAGAAAGTCTGTACAGCAGTTCATATAATCTCAGGAGTACATTGGAGAAGTGAATAATAAAGCAGGATTTTAGACTTCCTTTGATTAAGTTAATAGTTTCATATTCCTTGTTATTGCCTGTGCTATAACAACTTTCTACCTGAGAAGTGTTTATTTACTGGTTTACAAAATAATTTTCATATGCATTATTTTATTTTGTTTTCACAACTGTTCTAACAAGTAAATAGCTGCTGAATATAAATCTGGCTGGGAATATTCCTAGTCTCCCTTGCCTATACACACACAGACCCCAAAGTATGGTGCATAACCTTTCCATATATCCAGAGTAATAGGAATATCATCCTCTCCATCTTTTAGAATCCAGATTATATTATATATTCTGCTGTGTGTGTTTCAGGGGTGGACAGGCCTTTCCCCCCCGTTAGTTTAACACTCTCATTATTTTAAGCACCATATGAAGAATTAATCAATTAATAACTTCATTTTTTTTTTATTTTAGGTTTTTGAAATAGAAATTAAAAGAAGTACTTCTTGGGGTGCCTGGGTGGCACAGTTTGTTAAGGGTCCAACTCTTGGTTTTGGCTCAGGTCATGATCTCAGGGTCATGAGATCTAGCCCTGTGCTGAGTGTGGTGTCTACTTGACATTCTCTCTCCTTCTTCCTCTTCCCCTCCCGCTTATGCTCTTCCTCTCTCTCTCTCTCTCAGAATAAATAAATAAATCTTTAAAACTAAAAATAAAATGAAGGAAGCACTTCCCTTAGTAACTTCACTAGTGTGAAAAAGAAAACCTAACTAGTTCTTTATTTTAGCATAATGGAAAGAGTAGAGTAGAAGAAGTTGGGTCCTTAGTTTAAAATCGTGCACATTTAAGCCAGTGTTTAGTATACACAACAAGGACCTGAAATAGTAGTATCAATATTAAATTGAAAGCTCTGTTTTCATACAGTTTTACCAAGCCTTTGACAGTCCTGGTTATAATCTAATGTTTACATATTTTCTTTTCTTATTTCAGGAGTTCATTGTAGTGCCATTTTTATGGAAATTAGAAAAAAATGATTTTTTTTCACAAGCTGGTTGCCAAAAATCTGTTACTTTATTAATTTATTTAATGATAATGTTTAAGTAGCTGCAAGATAAGGGAAGTAGCTTATGTTTTTATTTTCTGAAAATACTCATTTCCAATTTCTAAGTTTGCTAAGAATCTATTACCTTAGGTAAGGCTTTGTGCCTTTCATTTTATAAATTGACATAATATTGCTTATTATGCTTTAGATTTAGAAAGAGATATCAGCACTACTTGATACTTCTAGCATATTTTTGAAATTATAGGATAACATTTGTTTATTTGTAGCCTTTTGATTTTCACCTAATTATTCTGTCTTTCAATGTAGAGATCTTCATTTATAACTTTGCTGGTCAAATTTGCTTTTCCTTCATTCCATTTCCCCATGTCTGCCAGTTATAATATTTGAAACAAAATTGCTCCAGGAAAAAACTATTTTATTATCAAAGTTCAAAAAGAGCAAAAAAGGTGAATTGTGCTTTATAATATTAATGAAAATGCCTAGAACAGACATTATTACCATAATTTGGTAAGTCTTTGGAAAACTGAACAGTTCAATAATAAGTGATTGTCTTAAATAATGTAGAAGGATTCTGATGTTTTGGAGCAATAATTAGAATAATTTATTACATATCAACTATTTGTTTACAATTCTGCCACCAAAACCCCAAAGGGAAGAAAGTTATGTAGAAATGCCCAGATAACTGAGTTCCTGAGTCTATGTTGAGTACTACACAAAAGCCATAGGGTTATAAACTTGGCAGTTATAAGTACTTTAGTTCAAGATAGGAGGATTACCAAAATGTTAATTCCTCAATTAACTAAAACGAAAAGAGGAATAAAAAATACAGAAACTTTACTTGAAAAAAATAGATGGGATAAGAAAATATAAACAATGACTTGTCTTAGCAATTCTCCATTTTCGGAAAATGTATTAGAAACTGGATTACTTATGTTTATGGGCAATTTAGCAATGTGAGTGATGTGAACAAAACTCACAGTATAGAAAATCAAAAATTCTAGAAAAAAATAATATGAAAACTTTTTTCCAAAACATTTCACAGCAGGCAGGAAAGTAAAGGAGATGTGTGAGCCTAAAATGATGATAAAGTGTGAATTAAAAGAAGAAAATAAGCTTTGAAGTTGGTAGCACCTTAGGGCATTTGATAATCACTTGATCTTATGTCTTGGGTTTTAATTATCTGTGTATATAGAAGATACAAAACAAATCCCTGAATCAACATAGTAAATGTCAAATTATAGACTCCCGAGTAAAGGCTGAATCTTTGGAAGGGGATGCCATGCATAAAAATTGAACAAATCTGGAAATCCACCACATGGAGCTAGACTGTACCTCCACTTGCTTTTATAGACTTTCATTTTCCTTGGAAAGATCATAAAAGTTTCCAGAATATGCACAAACAGAAGTTTGGATCTGAATTCACTGTATTCTTCTGTCCCAGAAAACTATAATCCTAGAAGATGGCTTAAACTGGTCCTGAGTTTTAATGACACAGGCCAATGACAGACCCACATTTCTGAAGAAAAGCATCTTTAAACTCAGGCTTTCAAAAGTTAACACATAAAGGAATATCAGCTCACAATGAAAAAGGCAGTAAGTACATAAAGAACAAACTACTCTGGACAGTAATCAAATGAAACAGAGAAAAGACAAGTATGTTTTATTTGTTTAAAAAAATGGATTTGGGGGCGCCTGGGTGGCTCAGTCGTTAAGCGTCTGCCTTCGGCTCAGGTCATGATCCCAGGGTCCTGGGATCGAGCCCCGCATCGGGCTCTCTGCCGAGCAGGGAGCCCGCTTCTCCCTCTCCCACTCCTCCTGCTTGTGTTCCCTCTCTGTCAAATAAATAAAACCTTTAAAAAAAATAAAAATAAAAAAAAATAAAAAAATAAAAAAATGGATTTGAAATTATAACAGAGGAACAAAGAGATCTTCAAAAACTTACTAGATTTGGCAAAAAATAAAAATTTTAAGAAGTAAACATAACAATATTTGAGATTATAAACTTGGTGTATGAGGTAAATAACAGATTTGAAATATCTGAAAAGGGATTAGAAGCCCCAAAATAGATCTGAAAAACAATAACTGCATAAGCAAGGAAATGGAGAGCATGAAGGAGATAACAGATATGGAAGATAAAATGAGACAGTTTGACATATGACTTTTTAGAATTCCAGTAGTAGTTAATAGAGAAAATGTGGAAGAGGCAAAATACAAAGGGACACTGAATGAGAATTTCCCAGAAATGTTTAAAGTCACAAACTCTTTTTTTTTTTTTTTTTTTGTTAAAGATTTTATTTATTTATTTGAGAGAGAGGATGAGAGGAGAGAGAGAGCACATGAGAGGGGGGAGGGTCAGAGGGAGAAGCAGGCTCCCTGCCGAGCAGGGAGCCCGATGCGGGACTCGATCCCGGGACTCCAGGATCATGACCTGAGCCGAAGGCAGTCGCTTAACCAACTGAGCCACCCAGGCGCCCCTAAAGTCACAAACTCTTAAATGAAGACTAATGGATTCCAGAAAGAATTCCCATTTTGTCGTATCATCACGAAGCAGTAAAGCACCAGAGGCAATGAACTATGTTAAAAGTAGCTGGGGAAGGAGGGAAGATGTTATGTACAGAAGGATGACAATTAGATTGTCAGCTGATTTCTAATAATAACAATAGAAACTAGAATGAATACAAGATTACATTAAAAAAACATTTAAATACAAGCTAAAATGTGAGATTGTACAATTTAGAGCCTATCATTAAAGGAATTTCTTAAACATATACCTCAGAGAGAAGGAAAATGAACCTAATAAGAAATTTTGAGGTCCAAATAAGAACATCCATTAAAAAAAAATGTTAAACATGCCAATGAGCTTAAATAATTTGATATATTAAAATGGAAATAATTTCTAACAAGTGGCATAAAAAGGAAAGCTAAATTATTTTACAAAGTTGACATATAATTTGGAAAGAGTATCATCAGTCAGAGAGCTCTTTCCAGTTGTATCTTATAGAAGTGTAGTAAAGTTATCATTAACTTCATAGTTTATTAAATTAGTATATTGAAGGAAACAACTAAGAAAATTCAAAAGAGTATATACTTTGAAATTAGTAGAAAAAAGTTAATGGAATTAGAAAACAAAATAAATGAAAACCAAAAGAGGAAAAACACACACACACGCACTTTGGTATATACAGTGAAGTAAATATAAAGAATAAAATAAGTGACTTAAAGATAATATAAATAAATCAGTAATCAAATTACATATAAAAGAAATAAATTATTCATTTAAAAGATAAATATTTTTAGGGGCACCTGGGTGGCTCAGTCGTTAAGTGTCTGCCTTCAGCTCAGGTCATGATCCCAGGGTCCTGGGATCAAGCCCCACATCGGGCTCCCTGCTCAGTGGAAGGCCTGCTTCTCCCTCTCCCACGCCCCCCTGCTTGTATTCCCTCTCTCGCTGTCTCTCTCTGTCAAATAAATAAAATCTTTAAAAAATAAAAAATAAATAAATAAAGGATAAATATTTTTAGGCTGGTTTAAAACAACTGCATCTATGTGCTGTTTACAAGAATAATGGCCAAAACACATAAATAGATATACTGAGAAAAAATATAGGTATAATGAAATCTAATAAGAAAAACAAAAAGTTGATGTAGATCTCCTGAAATTAAAAGGAAAAGATTTTAAGGCAGCATGGAAAGCATGATAGAAATTTAATTTTAAGCTCACATGCCCCTAATGTAATATCTCAAAACTATAATTAAAATAATTAAGAGAAGTAAAAGTAAAAATGCCCACCTATCATCAAGGTGTTTATTTTTTTACATAACTCACTCAACAATTAACTGAGCATATTCAGAAAATCACATTTATAGATTTAAAAAACATAATAAATCTTATTCAGTGAACAAATAAAACAATAACATGACTATAAGATACACATTTTCAAGCACACATGGATTTGTATACACTACTACATTTTCTATGTATTATTTCATAAAGTGGGTCTTTCTTATTAAATTTCAAAACATTATATAACAGGAGTCAAAAAAATTTTTTTTTCTGTAAAAGTGCGGAGAGTAAATATGTACATCTTTGCCTGCCATGTAGTCTCAATTACAGTTACTCAACTCTGCTGTTACAGTGCAAAAGTAGAATTGAAAATATGTAGATGAATGGGCATGACTGGATTGCAATAAAACTTTTTTTTTATCAAACAGGGTTGGGGCTGGATTTGGCTTGTGGGGCATTGTTTATTAATCTCAGTTATAAAGTACACATTTCCAGATGACATATATTTAAGTTCAAATTCATACAATACTTAATACAATTTTATATAGAATAATAATAATTTTAAAGATCATTTCTATATATCCCAAATCAAAAAATAAATCATAACAAGAGTGGAAATATATTTAGAAATAAATAATAATGAAAATAACACTTTATAAAAATGTCACAAATGCTAACTCAAGAACTACTTATGAACTAAATTAGAACTTAAGAAAGACATAAATGAATATACTTGAAAAGATGAAAATTAATGACTAATCCAAACAAGAAAGTAAATAGTTAAAACAAGAAATTAAAGAGATTACAAAATTAAAATGAGTCTACAAAAGCATTTATTTTAGTCAAATACTTAAAAACTAAAATCAAGTAAAATTTCAAAAGAACTGAAGAACTGGGATGCCAGAGTGGCTCATTCAGTTAAGCGTCTGACTCTTGGTTTATCGTGATCTCAGGATCCTGAGATTGAGTCCCGCCTCAGGCTCCCCCTACTCAGCGCACTCAGTGCTGAGTCTGCTTTAGACTCTCTCCCTCTACCCTTCCCCCACCTCTCTCAGATAAATAAGTTAAGAAAAATCTAAAAAATAAAAAAAAAAGAACTGAAAAATATTTGCAATATTTCCTTCTCTCAAAGGAGAAAAAAATGCACAAGTACCAATAGTATAGAAGAAAAACAGAAAATAATCATAAAGTATCATATACTTAAAATAGGAAAATATCAATATTTTGCCATATATTCAATATATTTAATAATTTAAATTAAAGAAAGCATACAAAAATATTACTTAAAGCAGACGTGAATAAGTGTAGACACTTAATAATAAAATAAAATGAATCAATATTGAAAAATTACCATAACAACAAAATAGAAAGCCCAGTGTTACAGATGAGTTATATCACATATTCCAGGTAATATAACTCCAATATTATACTATTCGGAGAATGCAAAAAGTAGAAAAATCAGTCTACTCTTCTTATGATATCAAAATAAAAGAGATGATAATAGAAATGAATATTATGGTCAAATGTATCACAAAATACATGCAAAAGTTCAAAAAGAAATAAGAAAATGTATTTAAAGGATGCTATATACATACACACGTGCATGCGTAATACACATTTATTCACCACACTGACATATTAAAGGGAGAAAACCTAAGCATGTAGCAAGATACACAAGGAAGCATTTGGTAAAGCCTTCCATATGAAGCAAAAATAAAGACAAAGAAAAAACTTCCCAAAATAGAAATCAAAAGGATAGGACAACCATGGTACTGTGTGGTGAAAACATAAAAGCACTTCTTAAAAAGGTAAAAATAACAAGGATACCACTATTAATAAATCAGCCTAGAATTAAAAACTTTGGCCAGTGAAAAAGGAAAAGCAAGATCCCCAGGACAGTTTTCCCTTTCCATTCTTTCCTCTTGCCATCTCTTTTCTACCTACAGTCGCAAAGATTCTTTTGTCACTTCTCTGCTGAAACCAATCCCGTTGTTTTTCTCAATTTTCTTAGTTACATCCAAACCCTTACAATGGCCTACAAGGAGTCGCATGATCTGCCTCTCTTCTTCTCACATATTCTTACTCTCTGTTCCAGCTATTCTGTCTTTGCGACTTAAGACACAGGCTCACATTAAGATATTTTCCTTTGTGTAGACGTGGTTTTTCTAGCTGGCCATTGCCAGCCATCCTGATCTTTGCTGAAATTCAATCTGCAATGAGGCCTAGTCTGACAGCCAGGGTGACATGCAGCCTCCTGTCCACCATCTCCCATACTCAATACCATCCACCCCACTTCACTATTTCTTTTTCCAGAGCACGTTATCACCTAACATTCTATATAATTTACCTAGTTATTATTTATTTTGATAAGTTGACCATTTAACGTATTATCTGACTAGTAGAATTTGAAGAATGGAAGAGTTTGCTATTAACATGTCATGAAAACAGGCACAAATTGAAACTATCACAAGCAAATGGGGATACTTTTTTTTTCACTATAATCATTTTTTTTCAGTATTACAAGCTCCATGAAAGCAAATGTCTTTTTTATTGTTGTTTAATGACATAATTCAGGTGGCTGGAATACTGTCTGCCAAAATAAATATTTGTTCAGAGACAAAATGTCTGACAACTTATTCTTAGCCATTAAAAAAAAAAATCTTTCCTCCAAAAATACTCTGTGATCCTAAAAGTAATCAAATATTTTTGATCAGTTAACTTGGTTGCACATGGAATTCCTAATAATTCATACAGCATGAATTCTCAATGACTCAGTACGCAGGAATCATTCCTGAGGTGTATAGCCTTACAGTAATATGGCTTTTTATGCAATTATCTTGAATGAAAAGTTTTGGATTTTGACATAATGCCAGAAGGTTTTTTTTCATGTAATGTATTTTCTTTAAATGTTAAAGTTTGCTTTCCTCTCATTTAAAAATTAGGTAGATTTTTGCAAAATAAATTGGAGAAGCAGGTGTCGGCAACTAGAACACATACATGCTGGCAAATGCCAAATAGACCAACAAAAGCATTTGGAGCCTTTACATTCTTGCCAGTCTGATGCCTTAGCACAATCTGCAAAGTGCTGTGAGGATTGTCCTTATGTTTATTCATTGAATAGAAATATTTGCAAGTTTCTCTTTCCCCTTTAGATATAAAGTTCTGTGAAATATGATAAAGTAAAAGGAACATTTCAATGACAGAATCTGCATACATATTTCCATTACAGGCAATAGAACTGCTTGTGACTTCCCCTCATTCAAGTATGAATATATATTTAAAAATCTACTAGTAGATACTACTTTATATGAGAGCAATCAATAGAAACCTCAGGAAATCAGTATTTATTTTTAAATATGATCATTTAAAAAATTACTATTCTAACCATTTAAATCTAACTCCAGGTACATGGAAGAAAAAAATGCAAAAAAATATTGTATCTGGTTTACACAGCTAAATTGAACCCCTATTGGATATTGAAATATTTAAAATTATAAACTTTAGATATTTATAATCTTTAATGGAAAAGTCTTTGTTGTGAATTTGCATTTTTAAAAAAACAGAGTATTAACTTTCGCAACATACATTCCTTACCAAGTGCTTTGCAAATGCAAGCTGTTGAGGACAAATGAGGTTGTCTTAATACCTGTAGGTTATGTTCATTTATCTTCTGTTTCCCAAACTCTGATTCTATTTGCATTGCACAAAACCCTCCAGACAAAGCTTCTTGCTGCTTGCATCCTAGACTAGGCAATGAATACACATACCCATATATGATGTATATCATACATCTTGTATATATGTCACATATATTATATATTACATATACACACATATCACATACACACACACACACACACACACACACACATACTCTCATGCACATGAACATATATACTAGATATATAAATTTGGATTACCAATACTACATCAGTTAGGAAGTTAGTTTAGAAATTCCTTTAGAAATAAACACTCAAATCACTAAGTCTTTATCATCACTTTTAAAATAAGGGCCACATGATGCTGTCTTCTAGTGTAGAGGCAGGTAATATAATCCTAACTATGTTGTTCTTCAGCAACTAGCGTTGAGTCAGAAAATCCACCCTCAGGAGGACCTTTCTAAATTAATTTGCTACCTGACAGCCTGGGCTAAAATAGTTGCTAACATAGTCACTGGAAAGTAATTGAAGTCACTCAGGAATCACATGTACAAGGAATTGAAGACATATTCTTTCTCTATATAGGTAAGGCAAACATTTCTGGACAAGCTATCCTCATATTACCCTCAAATGTTAACAAGGATATTGCACACTTGTCTGGTGCTATCTGTATTTCTGTGAACTCAGAAACTTTCCCTGCACAGGTTTATAACCATCACAACTCTGTCCCAAATAATGAAAAAAACAGTCACAAACAACAATAAATTTCTCAGTAAACCTGAAACTGTAACATCCACCCCACCAGAGAAGTCAGTCTGATGTAACAGAAAGGATTTGTTTTGTTGCTAGGCAGAGGAGATTAAATCTTGATATTACTAAGGGATAGCTAGGTCAACTTATTTATCCTCTCTAAGCCTTACTTCTGCCACCTCTAAAATTGGAATAAAACATAATTTCTGGTATGTGCTGAATATTAAATGAAATAAATTATTTTAAGTTCTCAGATCTTTCTGTGCTTAGTATACGGCATATGTGTCCATCCTTTTCAAAAAGTTAAATATTATTTTATCTTAAAATTTTAAATGATTTGAATTCTAATTTATCTGAAGTATCCTAGAAACATGTTACTGTCCTTTAAAATTTTGCAAAATCAAATACGTAAGGCATGGGTCTTTTAAACTTCCCCCCTTGTATCATTAATAATAGAGAAAAGAAAGAATAAAATGGAACTAGGGTTGGAATATTTTTAATACTTTTTGCACAATTAATACTTTTTCACACACTGAATTGACAACTATCTATACAAGCATTCATATTTTCCTTTTAATTCAGTATTTTCCAAAACAGTCATTTTTTTTCTTTTCTTCAAAGATATGTTTTTACTAATAAAGCACCTTGTTAATTATCAACTTTATAAGTCAGCAATATGAATAAAATAAATAAAAATGGAAAATAGGCTTAGTAGATGACATCCATCACTTTATATAGTTGTAAAGATAGCCTAATCTTGGTCTTTTTAGTCTTCTTATTATTTTCAAGCATGTTCCGTAAATTTTTAAATGTACCCATTTGTACATTTAAAAGTAATGTCCTAAGGTGATGTTTTTTGGAGCCTGACTGCCCTCTTTGACACAAGACAGATATCTACTTGCCGGGCTGTGCCAAGTTTTCATCTATTTCATAAAATTCACTTATCAAGGCAATTTTCAAACTTTTCTAAAAGGAAGCTCCAAGCAATTAATTAATTTGCTTTTTGATTATATTTTTCATTGCATTGCTCCCAGCCAAGAATTTTCTCTTTTGAGTTGCAATAACAGTTTGGTCATATTCATTCATAATTTGCATTATTGGCTTCAAAATATTGCTCTGAGTGATATTTTCATTTAGTTATTGCTCAGGGTTTTCTCTCACAAGAGACAACAAAATACAGACTCTTTTGAAACTTCAAAGTAATAAAATCCATATTTTAAGTATCCTTAAAAATCCCACTTTTTTTTTTTTTTTTTTTTTTACTTTGGCTAATGAGTAAATTGCAGTTATGACAGCCTACCCAGAAACAGGAGCGTACTCTTTCCACTCTTGATGATTTCCAGTTACTATTCATTTTTCTCAGTACTTTATTGATTATAATATCAATATCCTTATGTCAGTTTTTAAAGATAGAATTTTAAAGTATTATTTTTAAATGGAAAAATATTTGAAATATAAAATATTTTAGAATGCATATGTATAATATATTTGCCTCAAATGGAACTCACAGAAATACTATTTAAACTGAATGTACTTCCTTTATTTATAATATGTGGGGCAATAATCAGCAGGCTCTATGAAGAATAGATGGGATTACAAAGTGATCAACTTATATCTAAAGCCAAATGTGTTGAACTTTGAGAACACTAAAAAACAAAACAAAAAATCCATTACTTTCTACTTTCTCTACTTTAAGTAACCAGCACTAGCTGTACGGACCAGTGAATCAATTCTATCTTGTTCTAGGTCCAGTATAATAGTATTCTCTTACTACAGTGATCATCCTTCCAGGTTCCAAAACAAGGCTTTTTGACAAGCATTATTTACTGGCCGCCTAATTATCTGGGCATTGGTGAAGAAGCTAGAGATCGACTAACATGGAAACGTTGATTGAGGAACTTACTTGTCCTTTTATATGGCAAAATCTTTAAGAGGAAATATATTTAAAATGTTTGTTTACTTTGTTTTAAGATTTAAGAAATAAGCAGTCACATACTTGTGTGGTGCAGTATAAGATGATACTCTGCCACACAGCTCGGTTGTATTAATATCTCACCTTGACAACACAGTTTGAAAAAAGTGGAGCTGGAAAGTACAGTCGTCTTCTTTGAAGTCTAATTAAATTAAATGGAATATTTTTTTTTATTATTATAACTAGGAAACTGCAATTTTTCTAGCATTTTTTAATTGAATCATTACATTCATGATCACCTATCATATATATTTAATTGAAATTGTGAGTCAGCAATCATAAAGATATCCCAATATAAAAAATCCTCAAATTGGAATTAGTTATATTCAATTCTTAAATATTTCTTGGTTCTATGGATATTTTTTATTTCAGGAATTACACCATTACTATATTATAATGGATATGACTTCTTCATGACATTCACTTAACAGCAGAAAGAGTAGTCCATAGGAACTCATTCTCCTCTACTCTCACGTCTGTGACAGATGCTTTGTATGGTTCCAAAAGTTAATTTCCCCTATATATACTTGGCAGAGTTGAAAATAAAAAGCTGGAGAAAAAAGGAATATCTTTATCTTATAGAGGCTTATAATAACCTATTCCAATAATTTAATTAAGGATATAAAGAATGCTATATAGATTTGTAGATTCACTCATTTATTGCAAAATATTTAGAGGACACATAGTATGTTACTGACTGCCCCACAGTCATATGAGAAAAAAAAATAGCTGAGAAACCCTTTCTTTCCAGAAGCATACCATATTAATGTTTTAAGCTGAAATTGCAAATAGAGACAGCTGTTGCTTTTGGATTCTAGATGCTAAGGGTTTTACATATTATCAACCACCGGTGCTTTAAACTCCAAATCATCGAATTTACAACATGGTAAGAATTTTACAGCAACATTTAACTCAAATACCCATACGATTCTGATATTACTACAATTAGATGTTGCAAACTGGCAAGGCACATGCTCTACATTGCTTAAATTGAAATTTCATTTGGATAAGAAAATATTGGTGCACAAATGTTTGTGTGTTAATTAAATTTGTATTCAAATGTGCAATACCACATAATATTTGAGATGTGTACTCTTCTCAAAAAAAAAGAAAAAGACAAAATTACACGTTTACCCCTTTGCAAAACTGTGGCAGAGCTGAATAACAATCATCCATTAGTCATCTATTAGCTAGATTACAGCACAGTACATAGTTTCCTACTATCTCCTCCTCCCCAGTGATTTTTTGACATTCGGGCCCAGTGTCAGCCATTAATCACCAATGCTTCCTTTTTGGCTTTTCTCTCTTTCTTTTCTCATGAAGACAGAGTTCATGAAGGAAAAGCATATTTTCTGTTTCCATGATTCAATAAAAACCAGACATTACAAAAAATCAATGGGCTTCATAATCTTACATCTGGCTTGATTATTTCATTTCTACAACTATGCAAACTTCTGTACACTTTTAAGTTTTGGGACTCTGAACTGCAATATTTCCAAAAGTGATTATATGTAATTTTTTTATTACGTCATGTGCTAGAACCCTGCCTCAACATGCAGCCCGTGTCACTGAGGAACAGATGCAGCTATTAAAACAGTCTCTCTCTCTCTTTTTTTTTTTTTTTCTTTAACATTTTTTTTCATTAGGGACCTATTTTTTTTCTTTATCACCATGTAAATACATTTAAGAGTAATCTGCTTGTTGCACAATAAAAGTTTGCAGAGTATATCCATGATACCAAATATAGGATCAAAATGATACCTTGCACAACCCAATCACTTACCTGCATTAAAGAATCATTATAAACTGTGAACTGAGGCTTTAGAAAAATATCATTTAAATATCTCCCTGTCATCTGCATTAACATTCATGGTGTGTGTTTCTAAATATATTAGAAAAGCATGGCCTTCTTCACTTATAAAACATAATTATTTAGATGTATATAAACCATGCAATTCTCTTTCAATTATTAAAAAATCAGAATAAAAACTCAAGAGATGTTTTTAAGTTAAATATATTCTGACATGCCACCTATATGAGATATAATATTTTCAATAAATGTTATAATACATTATAAGCAAACATTATGCTTCCTCCTCATGCCTGCATTTAAAATTTGAGTTGTAATTTATCTAAATAACCAAGGTATACAAGCTAACATTTTGGGGTCCCTATATCTACATAAGACAGTCATGTAGCCATGCTCTGTAGCCAGCACATAAACGCAAATTAGAATAGGATGATGTTAGGGGCGCCTGGGTGGCTCAGTCGTTAAGCGTCTGCCTTCGGCTCAGGTCGTGATCCCAGGGTCCTGGGATCGAGCCCCACATCGGGCTCCCTGCTCCGCGGGGAAGCCTGCTTCTCCCCTCCTTCTCCCCCTGCTTGTGTTCCCTCTCTCGCTGTGTCTCTCTCTGTCAAATAAATAAATAAAATCTTTAAAAAAAAAAAAAAAAGAATAGGATGATGTTATATTTTAAAAAAGAAAATTACAACCTCAAGAAATGTGCTTTATTAAATGTCAGTGGAGGGGCACCTGGGCAGCTCAGTCGGTTAAGTGGCTGACTCTTGACTTCAGCTCAAATCATGTTCTTGGGGTCCTAGGATGGAACACCAGGTTCGTTCTGTGCTCAGCAGGGAGTCTGCTTGAGGATTTCTCTCTCTCTGCCCCCTCTATCTCTCTTTCTTAAATAAATAAATCTTTAAATATATATCAATGGAACACATTTAGCGTTGGTGGTATAGTGGTGAGCATAGCTGCCTTTCAATGGAACACATTTAGGTGTTAAAAGAAACATAAATGTTAGAAGAAATAAAATTAATTATGTTTGTTATATATAAAATTACGTTTAGGTAAAAACTTTCTTAAGGCAAAACGTCTATTCAGTCATTGGCCTATTTTTAATGGTTTACTTAGCACCTAATTATTGAGTTTGAACTGTTTTTTATATACTCTGAATATATTTCCTTTATCAGACATGTTTTGTAAACATTTTCTCCCAATATATGGCTTATCTTCTCATTTTCATAATGGTGTTTTTTGAGTACAAAGAGTTTCTAATTTTGATAAGGTCCAATTTGTCATTATTTTTTCGTTCTTATTAAGGATCATGCTTTTGTTGGCTCAGCTAAGAACTCTTTGCCTAACCCATAGTCATGAATATTTTCTCCTATGTATTCTTTTAGACATTTTATAGGTTTACTTTTTGTATTCAGGTTTATGCATCTTTTTGAGTTAATTTTTATGTACAATATAAATTATTAATTTATTTTGCAGATGAATGCCCAAATATCTCAACACAGTTTGAAGATATCCTTTCCCAATGAAACCTATTACAGATTGATACAACCAATAAATGCAAAGGTTATTTCTGGACTCTCAATTCTGTTTGATTGATCTATATACCTGATCTATATACCTGATCTATACACCAAAGCTACAATCTACACTATCTTGATTACTGTATATTTATATAATTCTTATCCAAAACCATATAAATGTTAAGTTCAGTTTGACAATATTTACAAAAATGGCTGTTGAGATTTTAAAAAGCAATGTGTTGAATATAATACAAATTTGCACAGAATTTCTCTCTGGACGATGTTGACTCCTCCAAGCCATACATATAGAATGAAAATTCTCAATTTACTTAGGTGTTCTTTAATATTTCTCAGCAATGTTTTGTAGTTTTCAGGTTGCAAGTTTTGAACATATTTTGTTAAATTATTCTTTTCAGTGTTATTATAAATGGAATTTTTTTCAATTTCATCTTTTAGTTCATTGCTGGTATCTAAAAACACAATTAATTGATTTTATTATATTCATCTTGTATTTTGAGATGTGATGAAATAGTTTCAATTCCAGAAGTTTTATTATATATTCTTTGGGATTTTCTACACATAAAATGATGTCATCTGCAAATAGCAAAGTTTTATTTTTCCTTTACAATGTAGATGATGTCTGTCTATCTATCTACCTACCTATCTATAATTTTTTTTTTTTTTAAAGATTTTATTTATTTATTCATGAGAGACAGAGAGAGAGAGAGAGAGACAGAGGCAGAGGGAGAAGCAGGCTCCCCGCGGAGCAGGGAGCCCGATGTGGGACTCGATCCCAGCACCCTGGGATCACGACCTGAGCCAAAGGCAGACGCTTAACCGACTGAGCCACCCAGGCGTCCCTACCTATCTATAATTTTTGTCCAATTACACTGGCTAGAACATCCAGTATAATGTGAAATAGAAGTGACAAGAGCAGACATGCTTAAATTTTCTAATAAAAAAAAATGTAGTGACTCACTATCAGTTTCATTGTTCTATTGCAAAAGGATAATTATTGAATGTCTCTAATTCTTAACTCTAGTGACTTTGCAATAATGAGTACTTTATTAAGATTCTTTTTCCAAAATTGATATTTGTTTTAAATTATTTTCAACATAAGTAATTATATTTCATGAGACTTTTATTATTAAAAATACACATTTAAGAAAACTTACGTAGTCATATGAAGGAAGGAGTATGTCTTAGTTTATTAAATTAAATTTTAAAATTAGTAAAGAAATTAGCAATATATCATTCCATATAGATGATTAGACTCTTTGGGGCATTTATTCAAGAGTAGGTCATATGTTATTATGCTGTATATTCTGGTCTAGAATATATTTAATAAAAAGGTTGATACTCATCTACTCAATTATGTTCTTAAAGTATTTATATCAACTTTTTCTTAGAAATATAAAAATTAATTATGATTTTTTATTGCCTCTGTCCCTGAGTCTCAGGAGGTTGGATTTATTTTATATTTGTTAAAGTTTTATTCTTGATAACATAATTTTATGGAAAAGAAAATTAAATATATAAGCTTATATATTGGAAATATTCTTATAGAGTGTTTTGTGTTTATTTTGATGTTTTGGTTGTTTTTCCTTAGGGGAAAAAAAAAAAAACTCCAAACAACATACTTTTCAGAGTCTGCTTTACTTTTTAATTTTATTTTTATTTATTTTTATTTCAGTATATAGTTGACACACATTACATAAGTTTCATGTGTACAACACAGCATTTCAACTTTATGCTATGCTCACCACAAGTATGGTCACCATCTGTCACCACACAACACTATTCCAATAGCATTGACTAATTCCCCGTGCTGTGCCCTTTATTCTCGTGACTTATTCATTCCATAATTGGAAACCTGTATTTCCCACTTCCCGTCACCCTTTTTGCCCATCCCCATCTCCCCCCACCCCCTTCCCTCTGGAAACCATCAATCTGTTCTCTGTATTTATAGGTCTGATTCTGCTTTTTCCTTGCTTGTTTATTAATTTGTATTTTAGATTCTATATATGAGTGAAATCAGATGATATTTGTCCTTCTCAGTCTGACTTATTTCACTTAGTGTGTGGTTGGTTATTCACCACCCATGTGGTTTCAAATGGCGTATCTCATTCTTTTTTATGGATGCATAAATTATATATTGTATATGTTATATATATCTAATCTTCGTTATCCATTCATCAATCAATGGACATTTAGGTAATTTCCATATCTTGGCTATTGTAAATAATGCTGCAATAAACATAGGGGTGAATATATCTTTTCAAATTAGTGTTTTTATTTTCTTTGGGTAAATACCCAATAGTGGAATTACTGGATCATATGGTATGTCTACTTTTTATTATTGAGGAATCTCCATACTGTTTTCCACAGTGGCTGCATCAATATGCATTTCCACCAACAGTGCATGAAGTTTCCTTTTTCTCCACATTCTTGACAACACTTACTATTTGTTATTTCTTGTCTTTTTGATTTTAGCCATTATGACATTTATAAGGTGATACTTCATTGTGATTTTAATTTGCATTTCCTTGATGATTAGTGATGTTGAGCATCTTTTCATGTGTCTGTTGGCCATCTACATGTCTTTTTTGAAAAATAAAAAATGTACATTCAAGTACTCTGCCCTTTCTAAATTTTCTATCTATATTTAAGTTTTTTTAGAATTATGCAGATTCTTTATTAGTCAATAAGATAGTTCTGATTACGAACAGGTTACTATTTAAACAATATTCCTTCACTTTCATCGACTGTTTTTTTCAAGAGATTTATGGTAGTTTCTGATGTGGTATCTGGTATTCCATAACAACACATTGTACTAGGGGCTTACTGCTCAGCTTTGAAAGAGCAAAAAGAGTTGTTTTGTTTTGTTTTGTTTATCTTGCATATCATCTGCAATCCATCGGGAGTAGCTGCCTGCAGCTCTGCATTGAGAAAGAGCCTGAGCCCATATCCGGGAATGCTCAGTGGAGAAATAAGGCTGCAACTGATAGCCACATCTGCCACAGGGATAGGAAGGAACATGTATGATAGGGTGACCCAGGACTAATCTAAAATAAGCTTAAAGTGAATCATTACTGTTTTATGCTCTGGATCATATTTGAGTAAAATCAAAGAGTAACATAGAAGACATTAGTCTTTTAAGATGTTCTTTCAAAATGGGGAACCTCGGTGGCTTAGTCAGTTAAGTGTCTGCCTTCAGCTTAAGTTATGATCTCCGGGTCCTGGGATCAAGCCCCGCATCAATCCCCACCTCAGGCTAGCTGCTCAGCGGGGAGTCTGCTTCTCCCTCGCTCTCTGCCCCTTCTCCCCCCACCACTTCACTCATTTGTGCTCTCTCAAGTGAATAAATAAAATCTTAAAAAAAAAAAGATGTTCTTTCAAACTATGTCAGACTAAAAACATTAAACCAAAGCATTTTTATAATTACATCATTCAATGATTTTTTTCACTCATAGGTTATATGCATACACATTAAAAATAAAAGACTACTATTTAATTTAAGCTATGTTATCATTGTATAGATCCTATTTAAGCATGGGATAATTACAGTAATAATGATCCGTATATTACTGGAGCAGGAGTTTTATATTTCCAAATGTAATAGTCAGAAGAAATCTGTTTCTGGTATGTCCTTATTTTTGGTTTTCCTGATGCAAAAATTTGAACTAAATGCTGATCCATATAACAACCAGTGAATGTATAATCGAAGATTCTAAAATGAAGCTTTCAATATGCTCTACCTCCAATGCAAATCTGGCCAAATGGCTGCTTCTTGTGACTCTTGGCTCCAAAAGTTGCAGTTCCAGAAAGACTAATTTCCATTCATTTGGGGAACTTCTATCCAATAATCCAGATCAATAAGCTTTCCCTCAAAATACTTCAAGCTGGCCAAAATTAACTTTGCATTCCACATGTGTAATTGGACCTCTATTATAAAAACGCATATGAGCTTCACAGAATTCAAAATTATTTTTTCACACCTTCATGAAGTTTTAAATTAACTGTTATTTTTACTTGTACTTCTTCCTCTTTCATTTGATAAAAACCCACAATTGGAGGGAGAAGGACCTGGAAAGTATAGTAGCATAAGTTGAACGACTCTAAAGGAAGAGTGAATGGAAATTTGTAAGGTACACTAAATGCAGACTCATCCATTGTATCAATGCTACTACAAGTCAGAATGGCAGGGTCAAGAGAAGTCACACAAGGATGAACTAGAATATTCTGAAGTGGAGATCCATTGGTGAGGAGACTCAAGCTGAGTCAAATGCTTAACTGACTGAGCCATCCAGGTGCCGCAGTCATACAGCTTCTAAACTAAATACAAAATTCAAACTTACACAGTAATTCTACAGAATAGAACCTGCGGCCACTCAGATTTATGTTAATAAGACAACTATATGTAGAGTAAAATAAGTTATGATTTCATCAACCATAAACTATACATGCACCATATAATGAAAAAGTAAATAAAAGGACAAGCTATAGGCTGGGAGAGAATATTTGCCTATCTCACATCTGGCAAAAGACTTGTGTTCAGAACATACAAAAACCCTCAAAATTAAACAAAGCAAAACCAAAAAAACAATAAAAATGTGAGCAAAAAACTGAACAAACACTTCACCAAGGAAAAGAAATGGATGGGAAAAAAGTACATGAAAATGTACACAAAATCATTAGTGATTAAGGAAGTACAACTTAAAACCACAATGAGCTACTACTATTTACCTATTAAAATGGCTAAAATAAGGGGCTCCTGGGTGGCTCAGTTGGTTGGGCAGCCCACTCATGGTTTTGGCCCAGGACATGACCTCAGGGTCCTGGGATCAAGCCTATTTGGGGCTCTGCACTGAGCGGGGACTCTGCTTGAGGATTCTCTCTCTCCCTTTGCCCCTCCCCAACTCGTGCACGCCCGTGCGCACTCTCGCTCTAAAATAAATAAATCTTTAAATAAATAAATAAAATGGATAAAACAAAAACAAAACAAAAGCTTAATAATACAAAATATTACCAAACGCTGGCAAAGATATAGGGCAATTATATCTCATACATTTTTGGTCAGAATGAAAAATGGTACAGTCAATTTGGAAATCAGTTCAGTAGTTTCTTGTAAAGCCAAACATAGACTTACATATAACTCAAAATCCCAACTAGATAAACAAAAATCATGTCATGCAAAAACTTGCACATAAACATTTATTGAACCATTATTTAATCTCCAAAAACTGGAGGTAACCTAGGTGTTCTTCAAGATGTAAATGGATAAACTATGCATTCATTCAACGGGATACTGTTCAGGAATAAAAAGGAACAAAATATTGGCACAACCCACAACATGGAATAACTACAAATTATGTTATGCTAAGTTAAAGAAGCCAATCTTAAAAGGCCAAATACAATATGATTCCAGTTTTACAAATTTCTGGAAAAGACAATTCTATAAAAATGGAAGACAGATCAGTGTTGTAAGGGACGTGGGGTGAAGGGAGGGTTTGACTACATGAGGGGATTTTTTGGGTGATGGAATTTTCCTGTATTCTGATTATGGGGATGGACACATGAATCTTTACATATGTTAAAACTCAAAGAATTGGAAACCAACCCCCAAAAAAGAAATTGCATTATTTCTAGCTAAAAATTATTTAAAAATATTTTAAGGAATTTGATTATGAAATTAACATATTTATGGCATAAAACATTGTTCTATGCTTTTTTGTGAAGAGTATATCTACTAGAAAATAGATTTATATTTTTTAATGACATTACTTTATATGTGACAAGATAGGACTGGTATTCTGCATTAGCTTTCCCAGCTCTAAATTCAGCCTATGTAGAAATTAATGTGTTTTGGAAAGAAAAAATTGCACAGATGTCATTTTCCTCAAAAGCAGGCAAATTATGAATGTAAATAATGCACTGTTTTGGTTTTGAGCTTCCAGAATCACTTGGAATCTGAGATATTGAAATGTCAACAAATTTGAGACCATTTTCTGCCATAAATGGAGATGAATAGATTGATAGCCACTTGTCTTATTTGTAACTTGCATTAATTTTTCTATAAAAATATTTAAGAATAAAATTTGGCAGAGTTTCCTTATCTATGATTATAGTACCATTATGTTATTATGAAAAAGCACAATCCAAACATAAGCATTAGTTTTGTGTCACTTTTATTTAGCTTTTATGTCACTTTTATTATGCAATAATCATTACATAGGAATATGAAGATGAAAACATAAGTCAGAGTAGAATTATATTAAAATAAAAATTCTTGGAGACTGGGTAAAAAGTCAATTTGAGTGTAGATATGTTCCCAGTCTAAGATAATCATTAATTGATTATACACACACTAATGTCTATACAAACATGTACATGAGATCAATAACAAGAATGAACATTTTACAAGCTATTACGCTAGTACCAAGAAATGTACCTACCAGGTGTTGCAAAGTTTGATCAACACTAAGTTTGTATATCCCTTGACTTGGCTATCTATTGGTAGCCAGCGTGGATGGCACACTGAAGAATTGAGGCAGCACACAGCTGATAGTTATTCCTTACATTACCAAATTCTTCTATTATCCTACTGATCAAAAATAAAATCTTAAAGAAATCATTAATATCACAGAACGATCTCATGAATTATCAATCTATATCCCTTACTGTTGCCATGAATTCTCCAGGCTGTCAAAAAGCCAGTATGTTTTGTGAACAAGATAAAACAACTTATAACTATTACATGCAGTGGCTAAAATTATCATTTGCTTATAAATGTTAATACTTTAAATGGTGTAAATGGATAACATACTGCTTGTCTAGGGAAAATATTTAATTTAGACATGCACAGAAAAAATGATCTTGGATTCCTAGACTTCTAAAAATAAATTACTCTTGTTTATAAGCCACCAAGTCTATATATAATATTCTGTTATAGCAGCCCAGATCTACCAGTGTTACTGAAACCCAGGTTTGGCTGTTGTTGCTCAAAAGGCCAGTCCTTACTAGGGAGAAGGCGGACTCTTGTCCAAAAGCCAACTCCAAGGTTTCCGCCTGGCCCAGAGATTTTTAAAAGCGTTAAATCAGTTAAGGGAGGGCAGGGGTCTGTGACATTTCTTGATTACACAGAGACTCGATGATGCCAGCTACAGTTACCTCACCGTGTTCAGAGATTATGCAAGGTCTGGCTCCCTGGTACATAGCAGTTGTGCAAGAGTACTCTATTCTTTTTTTTTTTAAGATTTTATTTATTTGTTTGTTTGTTTATTTATTTGTTTATTTATTTATTTAGAGAGGTGGGGAGAGATAATCTCAAGCAGACTTCACACTGAGCATGGAGCCCCACACAGGGCTCAATCTCATGATCCCTGAACCAGGACCGGAGCCGAAACCTGGAATTGGTCGCTTAAACCAACTGAGCCACCCAGGCACTCCAAGAGTATTCTATTCTTTCTGGAAAGGAGGGCAAGGTCTACAGATGTGCAAAGGGAGGTCAGTAAAGTCATTTGTGTGACCTTAAAAATGAAAAACATTTTGCTAAAAAATTGCTGGACGAATCGGAAAGCTGAGGCTGCTTCAAACAGACTTGCTGGCCTCTCTGACCTGGGAAAGTTCTAGTCTTTCATTCCCCAAGGCCAGTGGTCTGCAGATCTTAAAGAGAGTAAATTAGTTTTGTTACAGATCAAGGGCCTTAGGTCAGCAAGCAAGGAGTGTGTCAACTTGAAGCAAGTTAACCCTTAAGGCCAGCTGGAGTGCTGTTAGACCAACACACTTTATATTACTCCTTTTCACGTGTGGAGAATTGACCATTATCTGCATATATTGAACAAACTCTCCTTAAGTCATTCTTTGTTCACTTTTTACCCCTTACCCACAAAATCAGAGGAGAAAATAAAACAAAATTATCAAATGCATGTATGGATAAAGTTCACATTTCAATTTCTTCTGTGTGTAAATATCTCATAACATACGTAAAGGTACATATTTTGACAATAATGGAACATAGTTTTGCCATAGTGTTTTAAAATTTAGAAATATTTCTTCTGCTTATTTATTTATTTTTCTTATTAAAGCAAATTATTTTTAGGGAACGGTTATAGAATAGTTTTGGGGGCAGAAAAACTGCGTTTGGATCTTAGCTCTACTATGTTGCAAATATGTACTTAAAACAGGGTAATTTATTGGAATGAAATCCAGTTGTGCTCCAAATGAAAATTCAGAAAAAACTTTCATAAATATCTAAAAATGCTAGAAAATGACCGTATCAGCTCTGTATTCTGTATCAGTTTGCAAGCTGTTTTATTTTTCTTCAGCAATCAAAACAGTACTTAGCTTGAAATGCATAACAAAATTCGAAAACCATAGTTTTGCATGTTTGTTCCATCTCCGGTTATGAATGTAACACTTTTGAATATTCCAGAATGGCAGTCTTAAAATGAAAGGAAAAGAATATACTTGCACAGCACATTTGGCTCTAAAATCTGATTTCTGGAAGCTCTTGATGGCCTTTGCAATAATATTAAGCTTATGTTTGTCTGGTAAGGAAAACAGCCAGTCACTTCAGTCAACAACCTAGTTATCAGATATCCCAGAGGTGAAAAAAAAAGTTGCATTCATAAATGCTTTCCTCTTCAAAAATTTTCTTTTCCATGATAAATAGGGATCCTGAATTTTGAGAAACCTATTTACTCTGAGAAGTAGAATTCATATATTTACTTGGTAAATTGCTATTTAAAATAGTATTTGTAATAGGAGGATAGAGGATAATCTTTGGTATATTTTTAAAACCAATTTGATATCTCAGCCCAAGCTAGGTTTTCATCAATTAATGACTTGGAGAATATTTATATTTATCACATTGGCTCTATAATTTAGGTCATGAGAGAAAGTTCTCCTGGGGTGCAGTAAAACCTATGGTTATGAGAGCACTGGTCAGTTTCCAAGTCTGACTTTCACACTCTAAATATGCGAACTTTGAAAATTTACTGAAATTCTCTAAAATTTGGTAAGGATATCGGAGAAATAGCAACCATCTCTTAGTATAGTACAGTAAAGTGAGAATGTCCCTTCTTCATGTCCTCCCAGGACTCCTTCCTCTCTTAGACAATTTCTACTTCAACTAAGAGAACTGGTGTGGGGGGGCGGGCGCGGAGGCGGATGTTTTGGGTTTTTTCTTCTCACTGCTGAAATTGCCTGCACAGAGCTCTCACTGAGAATCTCTTGGAGACCTGTAAACATTACAGTTACAGTTAAGATCACATTAAACAAAGAGATTCTGAAGAATGCACTTTAATAAGAATCAACATATTTGAAAAAATCTGAAAAATTATAAAGAAACACATTGGAGGGGCGCCTGGGTGGCTCAGTCGTTAAGCGTCTGCCTTCGGCTCAGGTCATGATCCCAGGGTCCTGGGATCGAGCCCCGCATCGGGCTCCCTGCTCAGCAGGAAGCCTGCTTCTCCCTCTCCCACTCCCCCTGCTTGTGATCCTGCTCTCACTGTGTCTCTCTCTGTCAAATAAATAAATAAAATCTTTAAAAAAAAAAAAAAAACACATTGGAAAAACAGTACACAAGCTTAAATACACATTTACTGAATAACACAACATTTATGCAAATGATGATGATGATGATGATGATCAGGAAGATGAGGAATATGATGATGATACTTAGTAGTGAAGAATAATAAAATGTATAACAAAAACATGCAAACTCTTTGGAGGTAATTAGGCTTTTTAAGTCTTTTTAATTTGGAGGAATGACACTAGTAATTTTGAATTACTTAATTTTTAAAATATCAACTATGCTTAATTTTAAGGGTAACAACTAAAAAATATAATTTCAAACAAATTGGGGGAAGTAAACAATAAGGAGATAGATATAAATAGAGGTATAGATATTAGTTATAATAACAATTTAATATTTATTCAAAAACACTAGTTTACTGAATTATTAAAAATCATGTCTAGGGACTCCTGGGTGGCTCAGTCGGTTAAGTGTCTGCCTTCAGCTCAGGTCATGATTCCAGGGTCCTAGGATCAAATCCCGCATCGGGCTCCTTGCTCAGTGAGGAGCCTGCTTCTCCCTCTGCCTGCCACTCCCCCTACTTGTGCTCGCTCACTCTCTCTCTTTCTCTCTGACAAATAAATAAATAAAATCTTAAAAAAATAAAAATTAAAAAAATAAATAAAAATCATGCCTAATTCACCATGTTAACATATTGGAGAAGGTGATTCATGTGATCACCTCAATAGCTCAAGAAAAAGTATTTTATAAAATCTAATATACTTTTATTATCCAAAATGTAAAAACTAATGGTAGAAGTTCCATATCCTTATAAATTCATTTGCCAAGACAGCTAAATTCTTAGAATAGGAGAGATTTTTACAACTTTTATTTAAAATATATATATATATATACAAAAATCACTATCATGTCTGTACACATGTAAAAACCAATTAACAGCATAATTTAAATGAAGAAATGATTATATCAATAAGAGTTCAGAGTACCTGAGTGTATTTTCAACAAAATATATTTAGAAACTTTAAACATTATATAATGACATTTTATGGAGTGATTTTATAAATAAGCTAACTTATTGAAATATAAATAATATTCATGCATAGAAAACATGTCAGTCCTTCCCAAATTGAACTATGGATTCAATACAGTTCTAATGAAAATCTCAATGTATACTGCTGTATGGAACAAAATATATCCGACAGAATAATTCTAGCATATATATAAATGAGTAAATAATTCAGAATTGTCAATGCATAACTAAAGAAAATCAAAGAGGGAGATTTTCCCTTCCAGATGTCAATGGTTATAATAAAACTATATTAATTAGAACAATATGGTATTGATATAGAAAAAGAAACATAAAACAATGGAAAGAATACAGTGCTTAAAAACAGACTAGACCATATGAAGAAATAATATATTGGTCAGAGGTAGTACAATTCGTTAGTGGAGAAAGGATCTTAAGAAATAGAAAAAGATTAAATTATTCCAAAATTTAAAAAGAAATGGATGTTTATCTCACAGTATACAAAGTAGAGTAAATACGACAAGCAAAATTATAAACATTTTAAAACACATTGCACTAATTTGTAAAGTTAGGTAAAGACATGTTTTTAGAGAAGACATTAAAAGTAACAATCATAAGAGAAATAATTTATTAATATGGAAATCTTAAAATTAAAATTCTAGAACAACATAAATAAAATAGGTCACTCACAAATGGGAGTAATTGACATTTCCATAGAGCTAGATGCCACGTTTCTGAAAGTTGAGGCATATCCCTGTACTTAGGCTATTGCTACCAATTTACATGCCACGGGTTCTTTAAAATATTCTAGGAGGAAGCTTTGCAGAACAAAATTATGGCATTATGTACCTTCTGTCTCCTTCATTCTACTGTCTCTTGACTTAGTCCTCAGAATTAAGGCAAGATATTTTAATTATCAGTGTACTAGTCCTGAAAATGTATAAAACTAGTGAGGAATATAATGGGAATAACTCCTTTGGGAAAAAGAGCAGCAATAGCTGGTGTTTGATCTGATCATACATGGAAAGTAACTGAGTTTGAGATATTCTCAAGAGGTGATGAAAAGCAAGAGGGCATTTTAACATTCTTACTCTGGTAGATAAGCCTTAGGCTGGATAAGCATTTATTGTTCCTCATCAGGTCAGGGTGGGACCTGGAAGGAGCAGCATTTTCTTTTTGTATGAGTTTTTCCTAAAATCAGTCAGAATACCGAGGTTCTTTTTAAAACACATGATCTGGAAATTATTTTGGAATCATAACACTTTTCTTGCTTGACTCAATGATCAAAAATATAACATTATCTATGACTTATTGTATATTTTAATCTATATTAGAGTACCTAGCTAAGTTGAAACTTTTGCTTCTCTTTTCACACAAAGACTAGCATATCTTTTTCTTTTCATTGCCGTAAGGAGATACATGGACAATTCTAAAATATAACCAAAATTACCTTTTGGCACCTCTCTACTTCCAGTTCTTCAGTTCATAATCTCAGTGTGTCTTGCCTGGAATATCCATAAAGTTCTGTGCAATTCCTTTTTCCTGTCTCTCCCATAGGCTCTGATATTTCAGTTCCAAGCAAATAAACAGCACCAAAGAAAACAAAATTGCCAATGTCTTTTTTTAATACCCCAATTTTATTTTCCTGATATTTAATTTTCTGCTTGAACTAACCCCACTCAACTTTCTCAGCCTTATCTTTTTCTAATCCCTTTAATGAAACACAAGGCCTGTCCAAACTAAGGATTTTTTTTAATACATGTCTATACTTTCAGATCTTCATTATTTCTACAAAGATGCTTCTCAGTCTTGACTCATCTCCTTTGTTCCACATTCCACTTACACTTTAGAGTCTGTCTCAACTGGGACAAAATATTTCTTGATCTCTCAAAACGTGTGCTAAAGCATTTTCTCCCTTTTCTAAATAAATAATGACTCCTATTTTTAACTCTTTATGACCTATATTTTTCAATCCTATGTTATATTTATGTCTGTATCTTATTAAGTATTTTAGATTTTAAAATCTTAGAAAAGATTATTGTGTCTGAATAACATTTATATTCACCATACTGTACGCAGTGGACACCACATAAATACTTTTTTCTTATTATCATGGTTCTAATAAGCATAGAAGTCAAATTTTTATCTTAAATCAAGATCCAAACCCTTTTTTTCTTTTCAAAATTGAAGAAAATAATTGAAAACCAAATGAAAGAGATAACTCCTTTGATTTATCTCAAATATGGAAAAGAATAAAGATTCACCAGATGACAAAAAGAATAAAGTTAATAATATATAATTTTAAAACAGAATAAACAAATAAATACGATCACTGTTTATTAATTATAAAAGCAAACTGAGCATGATTTTGTGTGAATGCAAGATAAACATTTTGTTTCCTCATCTCTAACCCTGTTTTCAATGTATTATAAAGCAATGGAAGCAGCAAGATTTAACTATGATCAAATTTACTTTGTGTAACACAGTGAATTTCAGTACATACAAGACAGAGAATAATAATTTATTTCTGTAGAGTTGAGTAAATACAAATGATTTAATCATAAAATATGGTTGACAAATAATGCAGCTTAGTTTTCCTAGTTACTATCTTGACTCCTTAGTGGAGATCATATTGCATTGTTCCTTTAATATACTAAAAATTTGTTGATAGTTCTTATATGTCTGTTAGCAGAAATCAGGACAAAGATCATCATCTGTATAATGTTACTGATTTTGTAGATTTAGGAATTCTGAGTTTTTTTTAGATTGTGAACATTGAAGTGTTTTAAATATAACATTGTACTGGCCATATATACTTTTTATTTTCAAAATTTAAATAGAACCAAAGTGGGCAAAGCCAGAGAATATAACTCACTTGTGTGGTTCTGAGGGTAGATTACAGAAATGAGGTTTATCTCCACTTTGTTTTTCTTTCCTTGATGCTCTTCTGTGTAATCCTGTTGTAGAAACATGGTGGCAACACAACCAAAATATTTTAAAATAATTTATGTCAAAGCTTCCCATAGTAAATAACTAGATGTGATTCTGTTTGTCTGCATTAGTCATAAGTTGTCTGAAGATATGTTAGTGAAACATCTGCTTTCACTTCAGTCCCTTGATCAGCGAATTTTCTGGCTGAAAGAATGCAGCATGAATAGCCACACTGAACAAGCTAATGGTCTTCATGGACAGGAGTTCTGTCCATTACTACCAGTAATGCATCCCCACTCTGCCACCAACATCTTCATTATCTGATACTATTCTTCTCTTCACCATTGTATTCAATGTGCTGAGTTTTTCTGAGTATGATGTAATCATCTAAGTGCACATACACCATTCAATCATTGCTAAAAGCCTTAGAATATTACTTTCAGAAAGTATAAAGCCTAATTTGACCATGAATTTGCTGTTACCCTAAGAAGCAATAAAAATTCTCCCATTTCTCTGTTTGTATTAGCAACATTTCTAGTTTGTGAGATTTTATCTGAAAAATCATACAGAATACATCTAGTCTGTGATTATCGTATGTGTATCATCCATAAAACTAAGATTTTTTTCAATCTCCTCAATTCCCCACTTCTTTAGAATTTTAACATATGCATAGATTTTTTATTGTTTATTCTTTAAAAGCATAACACTTCTAGATAACTATTATGCACTTCTATAATAATACTAATTAGTGTGAAACAAAGAAATAATATTACGTGTTCTGAATTCTATTAAATCTATAGTTTAATTCTAAGAATGACTTATCCAGTAATTCAAAACATCAATTTATTTTAACAAAATCTGATCTAGCTGTTCATTCATCTTTACCCATATCAACCTACATACACAGACTGTTAGGGGCAGGACATGGGCTTTTATATCCTTAGACCAAATCCTCTCCAAAGCCAGGCATCCCCTTATTCAAAAAATATTTTGAAAACCTTGTCCCATATCAATATTACAACCCTTACTTTTTTATTGCTTGTATTTTCTTGGTATAATTTTGTCCACCCCTTTAGTCGTGATGAGTCTATTTTAGGTAAGTATCTTATAGAAAATAAACTTAAATTTTGATTAGTGAGCAAATTCAAAAGCAGAAGACTTAAACTCCATTTATAAATCTTGATATGATTGATATACCTAGTTCCGTATTTTCATGAGAACTTAAATTACTTTCGTGTGTGTATTAAATATATCTTTCTATATATAGTGTGCTTTCTTGGTCCTTTTGCACTAATTCTGGTATTTATGAGGATTTTGATTTTGTTCAAATTATCATGTTGCAGTAATATATTTCATAATATCCTTAGGCTGCTATTTATTTGGGATTCTATATATCTTCGACTCTCACTCATTACTGATACAATCATCAATGAGGTTATTTTACATTCTCACATGTTATTTATTTCTACTTTTATAGAACTTATAAAAATAAATATTATCAGTTCATTTTTTCCCACTTAGATTCCAGTAGCTACAATTAAATATGTTTATTGCTGAGGATTGTTCTTCACTACAGTTTTACCTCTAATTGATTCTTCAGAAAGGATCCATTACTACATTCTTGAAAATTCAATTATTCTCATGTTCTTGATAGTTGAACGACAGCTTGTCTGAATTCTAAAATGTTTTTCTTTTTCCTTCTTTGTGGTTCTTAAAATATTATTTCACTGTTGTCTTATTTTGTGTGTTGTCAAGAAGCTGCTGTTGACCTGATTTTCTTTAGAAGTGACTTGATCATTTTGCCTGGAGGTTTTGCATCTTTTTTCCCTATGAATTACAGTACAACAGTGTTATATGTCCTAAAATTGTCAGTCATGTACAATTTTCCTAATTACATAATGAAACTTTCAGTATATGGATAAAAACTTTAAGTAATAGTTTTAAATATTATTTCTATCCCTTTCTTTTGTTTGTTCTTCTCTGAGAACTCGATTTGCACATTGGATTAGATTAGGGTTAGGTTTAGGGTTATAGTTAAGGTGTTCTAAATATTTCACTTTCTCATTGGTTAGCACATTATATTGTTTTTATTCTCTTCACTGTTTTGTTTCTTTTCATAGTAACACTTATTGTTTCCTGGCCTTCTTGTAACTCCATCTTCCTTTTTGTTTGTTTGTTTTGATTTGGTGACTTTCTTCAGTGAATTTTCTGAATTCTCTTCTCACATTTTATGTCTTTCTTTTTAAAATTCTTATTGTGAGTTTTAAAAAATGCTGATTCATTATGTACAACTGCTACAAACAATTGTATTGTATGTATAATACATTCACTGTACGTGTTGCTATAATTGTTAATTTAAAGATATTTCATTTATCCTGGAAGGATTTTTTTTTTAATAGCTTTACCTGCCAGCTTAGTATTTTCATCATGTGAAAATCTTACCACTTTTTATATTGTCTTATATTAACTTTAAAATATGACTTCTGACTTTTTTTTTGTTTATTATGCTAAGTGTTTTGAGAGGCAGTAACCCTTGTCTCTATGGATAGTGTGAGGTGTTTCATTAGCTTACTAAGTTTCCTACCATTAGTAGAATGAAGTGCATTTTTTCCGACAAAACATTCCATTTAAAACAACTATGGTTTTCAGAACTGTGATGCTCTTGTTACTGTAGGACTCTTATTTTTACCACTTTATTTTATTTTATTTTTTTAATTCTACATAAACTCAACAAGGTATGCCTCTCTTTTCAACTTGTTTTCCTCTCCATAGCATTGCCATCTCAAGGCTGCCCCTCCTATCACAGGCACCATGAAGAACCTATTTCAATATCCCGGCAGCCAGTGCTCTGCTCTACTAAGTCTCCCTCCCCTTCTCATTGTTGCCCTCCCTCAGTGGGACTCTCCTCTGGGTGATGTTATCTGCACCTGCCACCAATAGAACTCTATTGCACTCTTCTTTTTCATGCCAGATTCTGTGCTCTGCTACAGACTCCCGAGTCCACTCCTCTGGTTCCAGAATTTTGTCATATTACTTAGGTACAAATAGAAGGTCACTGGATTGTGTCTCCTACTTCTTTCCTACATGTGGATTGTGGGTGGTTTTATTTGCTCTTTTTGTTGAACTTTATAGTTTCCAAGGACATGTATAGAGATTTAACTTATTTCACCACCATCCTAGGAAAACACCTGTCCATCACTGTAGTTGTTTCAAGGAGGAGGAAAGATGTCCTAATAATTTTATAGACTTAAAAATGATTTATGTAATTGAAAAATACAGTACATGTTAAAAAATATGAGAAGGTACATTGTTTCAACCCTCATATTATCGTCTTTTAAATCTGTTGCTATACACAATTTTTTCTGCTTGTATGTCAGACATTTTTATTTCAGATATAACATGATGTTTTTTCATTACTTTCATATTGTAAACTAATTTGTTGTTCTAAACAAGTTAATATATTGCCTATGAAGGGGAGCAGAATTCGCTACCATAAATTATGTCTCTTTGACATAAGATTATTTTAGGCTGATTATTTTTAAGAAACAGCAACATAGGAAAAGCTCTGAAAACTGAGTAGAAGTTCGCCTTTTGTAAAATGCATTTACATTTATAGGGAAATCTCCATTTCCCCTCTCTGTACCAGGAAGAAGGGGATGACTAAATGTCTAGAAACTCTTACCAGTGAAGAAGGCACTGACCTAAATCTGAGTAACAACCTAGCCCATATTTACTGTGTTTTCTTGATAGCCTCCCATAACTGGGTCCCAGCTCCTCAATATCTTCTTTTGTCTTTAGCTGTAGATAGTATTTAAGGTGGTCGCTTGGAGCATTTCTGGGTGTTACTCAAGTTTTCCTGGGTATCTCCTACATAGACAGAAGGTATACATGTTATTAAACTTCTGTTTTTCTCCTGTTAATCTGTCTTTTGTCACAGGGGGTCTCAGCCAAGAACCTAGAAAGGCAAAATAAAAGTGATTTTTCATCCCCTATACCTGCAGCTCTGAATAGTCACTGATTTTTTTATCCTTAAAAATTGTTTCTCTGGGGGCGCCTGGGTGGCTCAGTCGTTAAGCGTCTGCCTTCGGCTCAGGTCATGATCCCAGGGTCCTGGGATCGAGCCCCACATCGGGCTCCCTGCTCTGCGGGAAGCCTGCTTCTCTCCCTCTCCCACTCCCCCTGCTTGTGTTCCCTCTCTCGCTGTGTCTCTCTCTGTCAAATAAATAAATAAAATCTTTAAAAAAAAAAAATTGTTTCTCTGCTGGAGACCTTTCTCCTTCTTGACTTTGTTAAAAAAAATAAGTAAATAAAAATAAAAAATAAAAAAAAGACAACAGAACCAAAATGGAGTCACTTGTGTTAAGCCCTGTGTCAGCAAACCAAGACTTAATACCTGACCTAATTGCAGTTTAAGCCTCTGACAGTAATATAACCTTTAACCATTTAATCTGGAATTATCTGGTCAAAACTAGAGAGGTCATCTGGGAGAGACCCTATAAAAGGACAGTGACATTGCCTGAAAGGTTTGATACAATGTCCTTGTCCCACCTCCTTTCTGCCTATAAAAGCCTTCCATTTTGTACATTTAAGACTTCAAGTTATAAATAGTCTCATTATTTTTTTGAGATTCTACACATTAACAAATACCCTGAGATCTACTACACTTAGAATGTAGCCCCAGTATTCCCTAAAAATATCAATTTTTTGTGTTATTGAATGAGCCAGAATTGGGACTGTTAAGAGATAATCTGAGGCATATTAAAATGTTTAAGAGTTTATTTGAGCAAAAATCAATTATATCGGGCAGTGCCAAACCAGAAGTGGCTAGGATGATATGCCAATAGATGTTGGGGAGAGACTTTTATAAAGAAAAGTCAGGAGTGAAGTAAGGCGATCATTGATTGGCTATAGCTTAACACCTTGTTGGCTGTGATTGGTTGTCCTTAGCACTTTAATTCTGCAACCTTGAGACATTTACAGGTTTGGATTTTGGCTTGCTAACATAGGTCGCCATGGCATTAGAGACAACATGGTCTACTGGCCTCCTTGCTTAATTAAACAGAACTCACATTTTGTTAAAGGGAACTTTTAACTCAGAATTCTTTCTACTAAACCATCTGTCACACACATCAATAATATTTGGCTACAAATTTCCCTCCTTATTCATAAACGTAATGTCCCATATTTAAACATTCTGCAGAATGCATCCATATGTATATATCTATATATCTAACCCATAGAGAAAATTGAAAGTTAGCTAACCAATAATATTTTCACCATGCACAGAAGTGGAAAATAAGATTGTGTTTTATTCACTATCACATACCTTTCATGACGCAAAGAGCCTGGTATTCAACATTCAAAAACCAGAAGTTGAATTAGGTGAATAAATTTTATAAATTAAGGATTTGGAAATATGTGTGTAAACTTACTAACTTTATTAAGAATATTTGAAGGAAGAATAGTGTTGGAAAGAAGAGTTGGCTCTAAATTAGGGGAACCCAGTCACAGATCAGACTCTGTGGCTAGCTTGCTGAGTGAGTTCAACAAAGCCACTTGCTATCCTTTTATTTTCTGAAGTGTGAAGTCACGTGTTTCTTTCAGTGCAAGTGAAATTTTTACAGAGCATGTTCTTTAGGTGATATACTTCCAGTGTGTTATATAGATGGCCAAAAATGGCTTCTGTATATTGGCTCCTATGTTGTATATTTCTTCACATCACACTGAGAACTCTTAGCTCAAAAACACACTGGTGGGGTGCCGGGGTGGCTCAGTCGTTAAGCATCCGCCTTCGGCTCAGGTCATGATCCCAGGGTTCTGGGATCGAGCCCCACATCGGGCTCCCTGCTTGGCGGGAAGCCTGCTTCTCTCTCTCCCACTCCCCCTGCTTGTGTTCCCTCTCTTGCTGTCTCTCTCTCTGTCAAATAAATAAATAAAATATTTAAAAAAAGAAAAGCTCACCGGTACGAAGTTTTTACTCAAGTATTTGTTTTAAATAAAGTCCAAATAAGCAAATTTTTAGCCGCTATGAACTTGATTGTTCTGCATAACCCACAAAATTGTGCACAGAATCTGCTAGCCATTGGTAAGATAAGACTGATGCCATAAAGACCCACAAATCACTGCTACCTTCAAGTGTCCTCTGACTCAAGGAATGTCTATTGTGCTGCCAGGTGACATCACCTAGATACATAAGGCCCCTTTTCCATCCCTTTCTTGCCCAGAGCTCCCTTGACCTTCTCACCTTCTTTCTGGTGGCCCTTGCTGTAGCTTCTGGACAGTTTGGTGCTATGAAGAATTTCTTCCATACAAACCTGTCCCGGCATCAACCAAGAAAAGTTTGCGTGTGTGCTACTGCCACCTCGTGGTCATTTCTCTTTCTTTGATCGCTCTAAAATCCCCTTAAGAGCCCTTAACGAATGTCACGAGGGTTAACCAGAATAGTTTTTCTTATAACTATATATATACTTATTTTTCCTAAAAAAAAATAGCATCAACTGAGTGCTTCCTTTTCTGCTGATCTGTCCAGTATATATTGCCAGTCTATAAAATTTAGAAATCTAAAATATAAAAATAAAAAATTGATTACTCCATTGTTAAGATTAAACCACTATGCTACTCATTAAACATATAAAATAACTGATGTGTTAAAAACCTCACTTTGGTACATCTACCAAATGATTTCTGAAAACATCATGGCAATTTGATCTGCCACAATCAAGGAAGAAAGCATTTATTTTCCAAATCTTTGCCATTATTCAACATTGTAAACTTAAAAAAAGGGGTGATTTCAAGTTTTGGAGTTAAAAATGGTATGTCATTTTAATATATACATATAGCTGTTAGCTAGTGAAACTCATTAGAAATTTCTGTTTAATCTTATTAAATTGATATCATTATGTTAGCATTATTTACATAGATTAATTGGATTTCATTATGTATTTGGTGTTAAAAACTTATTTTTTTGAATTTTTGATTGATGTATATTTAATAGTCCTAGCTTACAACTACAATTTTCCTTCTAGTTGTTTTCATTGTTTCAGAAATGATTTCCCAGTAAGAAATAAGATTTTTTTTCTATATTAAATCTTATAAAGATTTAAGTACCTACATTCTACTGGATCTTGTATACTGGTCATTTTCTAAAGTGTGTGTTAAAATATGCATTACATAAAATTGGCCATTTTCACCGTTTTTTAGTGTATAGTTCAGTGATTTTCAGTACATTCACATTGTTATGCAATTACCATCACAATCCAGCTCCAGAATTTATCTTCCCAAATTGAAACTCTGTACCCATTAAAAACAAAAACAAAAACAAACAAGCAAAAATCAAATTCTTATTCCCTATTTCCTCCAGTCTCTGGCAACTGCCATTCTACTTTCTGTCACTATGAATATTGCTACTCTAAGTATCTCATATAAGTGTATCATACATTTATAAAGAGATCTCTCCGTTTGATTCCAAGTAACATGACCTGCTCCCTGAGAGTGACCATCAGGCCCATTTCAGTCATGATTTTATATCTGCCATTAAGATGTCAGCATTTAGCACTGCTTGGAAGCTTGATGCTTCATGGAAAATGCTTCAACTAAGTGCTGAATTTAACCAAACCTGTATAATTCTAAGATGTTAGCTCAGGCCACAAATCCTGTTTCGTTATAACACTCTGTAATAAAGCTTTGAATCCTCTATAACATGTCAAAGGGTGGGCTAATGTTCTCCCAGCCCCGAAGCTAAAAAGCCCACTGCCCAAAGTCAGGCTTCCTTTATAATGTGTGAGGTGCAGTCTACTAGACACAGTGTAATGTCTTGGAATGCAAGGAAAACTAGAAACCCACACACCTGTCATTTACCTTGGCCTCTGACTTTCCCCCAGGAAATACTGATCCAATAGGCCTGATATATGCACTGTTGAATAATTTGTCTTTGACTTCTCTAAATGTATTTTTTGACTGTCTTCAAATAACTTGTAGTCTATAATATCTTACATTAAAAAAACTATTTAAAAAGTGAATTTTGATATAATATTATATATTTATATAAAATATTTGCTGTAAAATACTTGGTTTCTATAAAAATATATGTAGAAATTCAAATAAAGTAGATTTTTAAGTTCCCTTCTGATAAATGATGAGTCTATCAATTTTATAATTAAAAAGGTCTTTTCTTCATTTTTAGAGAATAGTCTTAGAATTGTTACTATGGAAATCAGTTAACTTTTCTATTTCTTTTCTTAAATGTTAAATGGAGTTTCCCAAGCAAAAGATTTCCTTTGCTATCAATAACTGACTTCCAGTTTAATTTGAATCTCAAAGCTTTTGGATTGACTGTCTGAGTGTAACATTCCCAGCTGCCTTATCTTTTATATACTTCCCATCTGTTCATGGAATAGCAGTACGCCACAGTAAAATGGAAGCCTTCTGGGTAAACCCTAATGTTCTTTTGAAGGATATATTTATGTAGCATTGTAATAGCTTTTATTCCTTGTAATCATTAACAATATTGGACTTAAATATCATTAACTTAAAAATAGATACTTTAGAATTATTTGCTTCTTATGGAATTGGAATTGGAATTTTCCCCATTCATTATGTAGTTGGATACATCATATTTCAGAAAGAAAAATAATATGACACTCACGTAATAGTGGTAGAATGATAAAACTATTTACCAATAAATATTTTCTCTCTTCAAACTACAAGTTTATTGATGATACATAAAGCTAGGAAAGAGGTTAAAGCTTTCTAATATAATCAATCAATTCAATTTTTTTTTTCCTTTTAGCTAAAACTATTTAATAAATACCAGTTCAAAATAACTAATGTATGGGGGCGCCTGGGTGGCTCAGTTGGTTAAGTGACTGCCTTCGGCTCAGGTCATGATCCTGGAGTCCCTGGATCGAGTTCCGCATCGGGCTCCCTGCTCAGTGGGGAGTCTGCGTCTCCCTCTGACCCTGCCCCCTCTCGTGCACTCTCTCTCTCTCTCAAATAATAAATAAATAAAATCTAAAAAAAAAGCCAAAAAAAAACTAATATATGTAATACAGAGAATAGATGCATGTTGGTTTTTTAACTTTGAATGAATAGTTTATAACCAAAATACCAAGTAACATATAAAGCATAAACAACTTTCAAATGCTTTGAAACTTAACTGAGTATAAATTAACAAGCAGACTAAAATACTGACAAGTTCTTTAATTTTTACTCAAAAGTTATGACTTTTGAGCTTTAATAATTCCCCAAAAAATACCTGTTACTAACTTTATATTCCTACTCCATTAACTATTTTTTTTTTAAAGATTTTATTTATTTATTTTGACAGAGAGAGAGAGACAGTGAGAGAGGGAACACAAGCAGGGGGGAATGGAAGAGGGAGAAGCAGGCTTCCCGCCGAGCAGAGAGCTCGATGTGGGGCTCGATTCCAGGACCCTGGGATCATGACCTGAGCCGAAGGCAGACGCTTAACGACTGAGCCACCCAGGCTCCCCCCTAGTCCGTTAACTTTAAGAAGTGGGCTAGACTAGAAGCAATACGGTGAACACAAATTGACATATAAAATTTTTAGGTGGATTTATCTAGGAGGAATGAATGTGTGTCTAACAGAATGCTTAAAAAAACACAAACTGATATAATATTTAAATTATTCAATAAGAAAGATGCATGTATTAGAGATTCTGCATGAGGATGCAGTCATTAGTTTTAAGAAAAAAAAAATTTTCAATTTGATTAGAGCATTTGGTGGCAAGTTTTTATAGAGTAAGGATAAAAGGAATATTGCAATTCATAGTTTAGAGGGTGATAGAGGTTAAAGTTGCAGTACCGGGTATTGTATGGAAGTGTTGAATCACTATTTTGTAAATACACATATATTCTTTTTATTTCAACTCTAAATTAAGAATAGGGAATATTAAACACCCTTTAAAAGTAAACAGATTAATAAAATACACCCCTTTTATTGATTTAACATAGGAGAGAGAGAATTCAGAGAGAAAAAATGTCTACTAGAGATATAGAAGGGGACTCTGAGGCTGAAATATAAGAGAACATCAATTCAGTGTATGAAATAACTCAGAAATAGAAACACAAAGTCATGTTCAATACAACTGTGCAAAAGACAGAAGAGAGAGCTTTTCTGTTTTTGTTTTTGAACCAAGGAGCAATTTCTACAAATAAATGTGGCAGGTACCTGGTCTGTGGAAACTCTAACCGAAGCAGAAGGAACACGTAGGTCAGATCAGACCAAGCATCAGTGCCAGTTAGTCTTGAACAGAGGTACATGGGAGCAATGAAATTAGAGTGAACATGAATCTAAAAATGTACATAATGACTAGACTAAGTTATTCACGAAGGATCACATAAGCAGTGAAATTCAGAGATAAAGTGGAATGTCTGCCAGACACCAAGCTGTTATTAGAAGTGGCAGACATGTAGTGTGTGATTAAAGAAACAGCAATAGTTGAAATAATTTACCGTGTAAATGTCAGTTACCTGCATTTTCTTCCAGTCTGTTGGAAGCGCTTTCTATCAGAACAAGGTCTTAGAAGTGGGGACCTCTAAAATATGCTGGTTCTTAAAGTCAGGCAAACCAAAATATAAGAGGGAGACTCAGACACTTGACACAAACAAGTATAACCTTTCATAAATTGACACTGCTATGTTGTGCACTTTCTCCATTTATACTACTAAAGACTTTTAAGTCTGTGTCAGTTAAAAATGACTATAAATTTCAGTATGATATCTTTTCTCTTATTTCACTATCCACATAAATCTGGTTTTGTGTGGCCTATAGGATGGAGGTTTATGATCAATAATTTCACTTATCTCAGAAAAATAAATGGAAAATGAAATTGGTTAAATGATCAAACCCAAATCCTCACAATAAATTACATATTTCAGCACCTAGAGGTGCTATCTTATACCATAAATATTTATAGTTTGGGGTGATAAATCATTATGACCTATAAGACATTATTTACTAAGGTAACTTCAAACCATATTGACACTTCAGTGACTCAAAATAATATTGGGTGCCAGGGCCATTCAATGGGGGAAATGTCAGTCTTTTCAACAAATAGTCCTGGAAAAATTGGATATATTCATGCAAAAGAATGAATCTGGATCCTTACCTTACATGATATATAAAAATTAGCCAAAAATCGTGCAAGAACTCTAACCAAAACTCTTGAAGAGAACATAAAGAAAAAAGGCTTTATGACATTGGTAATAATTTCTAGGATATGAAATCAATAGCATAGGCAACAGGGGAACCTGGGTGGCTCCATCGGTTGAGCATCGGACTCTTGGTTTTGGCTTAGGTCGTGATCTCAGGTCTCAGGATCCTGGGATGCAGCCCCGCTCATCCTCCTTGGGCTTCGCGCTCAGCACGGAATCTGCTTGAACATTCTCTCCCTTTGCCCCTTCCCCCTCTCGCTCTCTTTCTCTCTCTCTCTCTCAAATAAATACATCTTTTTAAAATAATAGCACAGGCAGTAAAAGAACATACAGGTATATTGAACTTTATCAAAATTAAGACATTTGTGCAGAATTTCATGGTGCTTTGTAGTAAAGCTATAATGAGGTACAAACATTGTCAGGACTTACAAAATTGTTTATAATCTAGAATGCAGCTTGGTCAAAAAAGGGTAAATTTAGAAAAAAATAAAAGGAAAGATGGAAGGAAGAATGTACTGAAGGCAAAGAAAAGGAAATGAAGACGAGAAAGTCAATAAGGGAAAGAAGGAAGAGAGGAGGAAAAAAGAAGGAAGAAATAAAGGTGAGTCAGGAAAGGAAAGAAGTTAAGGGAAATGGGTAAAGGCAAAATATTGAATGACTTTTGGTTTAGTTTTGGTTTTGATTTTGGCTCAGGTCAAAGTTTTTCTTGAATTACTAATAAGACACCAGCAGAAAGGCAAGAGATCATGCCTATAGGTATTTGAAGAACTCATTAGGGAATGTACAAGTAAGAAAGTCAAGTTAGCTAAATGACAGGTTAATTTTCTACAGAACTACAAAATCACAACAGAGCTACACATTTATCCTTTTTATAGGCCACAAACAATCACAACTCATAGTTTTTTCAATAAGCTAGTTTCTAACTTTATGGGGCTGGAAACCATCAGTCAAATACAGAGATATCTCTTGATTAGATTATCTCTTAATCAGATGAGTGGAAAGTAAGCTTATAAAAAATACACTTCAAAATATTACATAATCAGTTGTCATTTTGCCTTAGCCTTGTTTTCATGTTTGAGTAAATTACTTTTTTGTAAATAAGAAAATGAATGACAGAAAAAAGAGAGAAAAGGAAATAACTAAGGGGAAACTTCGGAGAAATAGTTATCCAAAATTCCAATTGCATAATGCAAGCTTATTAGGGGAGTATAGGCTTTCTGAGCAGGACTTAACACTTTCCCAGTGATTTAATATTCAATGAAATAAACAAACCTAAAATTTATCCTGCCTTTCTGTGAATACTTTTTTTCTTAAGTGATCATAATTTATAATAGTTTTGCTATGCTATTTGCATAATTAATCATAGTTTTGCTAATAAAATTTATATAAGTATAAAGAATATTCTAAAATATCTAAAAATCAGATATACAAAAATCTTTTTTCTTTACTCTGGTAGACATACTTTAAAGTAGTTGAGTTGGATCGGTTTAATTCCTGTATCATCAGAAGTTAATACCATGAATTTTAATCAGTATGCATTTACAAAACTTTCTCTGTTTAACAACATATGGAATCATCTGTTAATAATTGAAAATATAACCTTACTAATTAAAAATTAGTAAAATGCTAATGCTAGAAAATTATAGGGCTGTGTGTAGTAATGAGGTTTATGATATAGTGAATTTAATACACGATTTAAGTAACAGAGTCTTTGATTTCACTAGTTTCATGACTGAAATTGTACTTTCAGAATTGGATGAACCCAAATATTGTTTAGAATTTGGCCACAGAGTTAAAATTTTTAGGCTTATACTGAGAGTCATATATATTCAGCCAACTCCAAAAGTTTTATTGTCTTCTGGGTAAATACAGTACACTTTTGGTTCTATCCTCCTTGAGACACATTGATATTCAGATGTATATTGAGATACCCAGATGAATTTAAACATGATTTACATACATAAAAATTTGTTAAACTCTTCTGTAGTTATGACTTCATCTCCGAATAAAACTAAAACTCTGTTTCTATCCATCTCAGAGTTAAGCGTTGGGAAATAAGTGTTGTCTTCACTTGCTATCTGAATAACTCATGTATTCAGTTTGAGTCTGAGATTTCTAGTTTATATGTTCATAGATGTTGTCTTATGTTTGCTATTATTATAAAGGATATTTTAAAAGATATAGAAGGATAGGCAGATGTAGAGGTATATAAAGTGAGTTCCAGAAGGGTCTAGGGCACAGGAGCTTCTATGCCATGGCTTTGGGGTGTGTGACCTCCCAAGATATGGATGCTTTCACCAAGCTGGAAGCTCCTATCAATACAGAAATTCTGCCTCCTTCTGTGATAGTTCATTAAATGAGTTTAAGATTTTTTTCTTATGATTTCTTGCTCTGACCTAGACATGTGGTAAATAATTACACATATTATAAATCTAATATAAGAACATTATTATGAGAGAGTTATTTCCACCTTGCTTTATGAATATGAAAACTGACGCCCAGAAAGTTTAAGTTATTGGCAATGATTCATGACCACAATTCCTTTCGTTGATATCACAGTGCTTCCTGAACAGAAATTTGCTCCTGGTAATTTCCATTATGGCCAAAATGAAAATAAAATTTATATATATATAATCAGCTACACATGAGGAAATCTGTAACTACAGAAAGAAAATGTATAGATACCTTTACCTCCCAAAACTTTTCTGTGCTCTGTGTGATGAACAGTCCTTATCTCAATAATGTCATGCAATTTTAAGTTCTTATATTGTTCTCATTGCTGAGTGTTCCTCCTGTCATCATCCACATTCATTCAAGTTTGATAATGCAAGTCTTTGAGCATGATCTAAATTTGAATATAGTGTATCTTTTGTAACTGAAGTATCATGGAACAGATATAAAATGCTATCCTTGAATATAAATGCATCATTAGAAATGTCAAGTACCTTTAATGTCTAATATCTAAATAGTGCAACGTAGAACCTGAGAAAAATGTGTGCATAGGGAGGACTTTGCATTTGAATCATATTCTAAGTATAAAATCTTATAAAAATAATGTATTCCTTTAACTTAATTTACATTTTTAAATATGTCAGAAAGTTATATAGCTCACTTGTTTACAAAAATACTGTGAAAGACTCCTCTGTTCATGTGCCCCTGGAGGCTGCTTACTGTATATTTGTACTGCATTAATACAGTTTATTCTCTGTAACTGGTGAATATGTTGTGTCAGGAGCAACCTGAAACATCCAACTTTCCCTTGGTCTTCTCTCTTAGAAAGTCTGATCTTACGCCTGATGATGCTACTGCTAGGTCAGGAAAAAGACCTATGAGGTCAAGCAGGAGACTTGTTCTTGCAGTATGTATCCTTTGCATTCCTCAGTTTGTACTTGAGCATTCTGCTTTAGCAATTCTGACTACTATTAATCTTCAAAGTCCTAAGTGTCTACAAGTGAACTGCAGCTTATTTCATTACTCAAGGGCAGGTACTTTATCTTTTCAAATAATAGCAAGCATTTACCAAGCATGGTCTTTAAACTGTTTTAAGTGTTTTGTGGAATTGTCTTCATAAGATCCATAACTCTAAGGGGTAATGTGGTAGCCACAAAAATGTACCTCATAGACCCCCATCTACCAGGAGAAAAGTCAACCCAAGGCCCCAGCTGCTCTGCTCTGAAATCCATCTCTGCATGTGTGCTGAGTCCACACTTCACTTGGGCTGCTTCCAGACAATAACTGAGCTCAGCAGGGATACTGCTGGAGACCCATTCCTGGGATGGGAATACCTCTGATGGTTGTTTTTGGCTTAGACTCCCCAGCAGCCTTGTGAAATTTGCCACATTGCATAGCAGTTTACAAACCTTCTACCCAATCTACCTTCTTTTTTCTCCTTTTTGGGTCAGACTTCAATTGTGCTTAGATGGCTGTTCCAATCTTATGAAGCTCTCTCTCCAATTTTTCTCTAACATCCCCACACATTTATATTGTCTTGATCTTACTTCTTAGGTGATTCAAACCAACACAAATATATACTACCATTGATCCATTTTTTTATACAATGATAGAAATTAAGGTAAATAATTTATCCAAGATTATTGATTTAGGAAGGTACATGTTTGGGACTACACTACATTCCCCAAAAGGGAGTCATCTTGGGGCTAGTCAATTTACTGCAACAGTAAGTTCTAAGAAAGAATACTTGTGAGTTGGACCTCGGGACCTGTATGGAGTTTGAAATATTTTCCATCTATGTTATACCTAGTAGGAATTTTATGTTCTGTAACATATCATTGTTCCATAATTTTTAGAACTTTTGTAGCAACTCTTACATTCCCTTTTCTTTTTTTTAAATTTTTCTTCATGTTATTTCATTGTTCATTAGGGGCAAGGACTTGCAGTGACCACATGTGAATAGGATATATTGAATAAAGTGCGCATATATTCATTGAGATTTATTTAATATAGGTGCATCTTTAGGTATTTATTTGTTAAAGCATTCATTTAAACTATATTTGCATTTCTATGCATAATTATTTAGTTAATTTAGTTAATATATTTTTAACAAATGAGACCAATTTATTTATATATTTATATGAATATATACATATATTCAGTTTCTGACCTGTCACTAATTTACATACTTAAAACTTCTACCACTCATTGAGAGATTTCTTTTTTAAATGAAATAATGCCTTTTGTTTTCTTTTGTCACCTAATTAAAAGGAAAATGAGCTTATTTAAGTGTCCTCCCAGAACACACTGAAAATTTCTCCATAGTTGTAATATAACATGGACTTTCATTATGTAAGATAATCAACTTCAAAAGAAAGATGCGACTTTTATTATGAGTTTCTGTTTACGAGAACATGTTTAGAATTCCATAGACCTACAATGATGGCGTTGATTCAAGCGGAATCATAGATGTGGTATTGTTTTTATTGAGATATTCTTTAGAATATGTATGTTTAGATCCCATTCCAAACCCTCTACCAAAAATTATGTATTTAAAAATATTATAAATAGAAGCACTTTTATAGGTTACTTCTTCTAACAAGTATTCTTCTAAATAATTTGAGAAATACTGTTCTACATAGAGCAAATTTAGAATGAGAATACACACTCATTGAAAACTATAGGACTCCCTGCTCAGCAGGGAGGCTGCTTATCCCTCTCCCTCTGCCGTTCCCTCTACTTGTGCACTCACTCTCTCTCTCTCTTTGTCAAATAAATAAAGAAAAAAAGAAAAATATATAACTTCTATCTGTCAATATTGTCAGTAATTAGATTATTAAACTATCATATAGGACCATTAAATCAACACTATTGGTTTAATATAAATAAAATGGTTTTCAGAATAAGGGCTACAGGATCTGGAGACTATACTAATTATTTAGCATATAGGTGAGATTGTAATGAGAATAATAGCTGGTAGGATATAATTAAAGCATGAAAATAAATAATATGTTTTCCTTTCTTTTATCTCTGACCTTCAGTCGCTTTTAGAAATTCTGTAATTATCGGGGCGCCTGTGTGGCTCAGTCATTAAGCGTCTGCCTTCTGCTCAGGTCACGATCCCAGGGTCCTGGGATCGAGCCCCACATCGGGCTCCCTGCTCGGCGGGAAGCCTGCTTCTCCCTCTCCCACTCCCCCTGCTTGTGTTCCCTCTCTCGTTGTGTCTCTCTCTTTCAAATAAATAAAATCTTTAAAAAAAAAAAAAAAAGAAATTCTGTAATTATCTTAAGTATTAATTTTGGAAAACAGAAACAAATAGGGAGAAAAAATAAATTGTCAGGAGAGAACCTGAGAGGTTTTCTTTTGAACCAAAACTACCAACATTCACACAAAGTTGGGAGTCATTAAGCTGAATGAATGACACATACTTTTCCTATTCCTTGACATTGAATGCAGATTTTAGTAGATGGTAGTGTTCCCTCAAAAACATGTTCTGATAATCATGTAAACCTGATCATCATTTTATAGCTTTGATGAGTTTTTTTTGTCTTCATTCATGGATGGATGATCTAAGTCACTTGTGGCCCAACAGTATTTGCATTTCTACTCCTCAGTGCTTAAAAAATATAAACATATCTGAATCCATTAGCAAGCTTCGATTTATGGCTTATAAAATTGTATTATTCTGAATAAATGATGTTGGATAAAAATCTAATAAATTTACATAATGGAATCTATAAATGTAATGGATTAACTGCATTAACGTATTTGTGGCAGTAATTTACTTTTTCTTTTTAGATGGAAAAGAATGTTTTTAATTTTCCTTTAACAGATATTATTAATCTTGTTGACTTTGTGGTTAAACATGTTGTCAGATCTATTTACCACTAAAGATAAAAATGTCTTGCATTTAAGCCTCTGGGGGGAAAATGCTACATGAATTTCTAGAAGATTGCTTTGAATATAAACAGATATAATAGGAAATATTTAAAACATATCAATGGGAAATAAAAATCATTACTATATTGCATTATTTCTAAGAACTAAAGCAAAACCTAATATAGTGTCAAAACACAAAATGAAAAAAATATTTATACAGTCACACAAGAACATTATTAACCTCATATTTTTAAATATGTAAACATAATTTTAAAGTAACAGGTTTTATTTTTCATAAATGAGGTTGAAAATAATCATTTTTGCCCTTATTGTTACCCAGTTGTGCAATATTATATCTATGTTACAATCCTATATCATTAGAAACTATATTAATTTAGTTTCTATTTTCTGAATTCTGGGAAACACATTTTTCTCTGTAAACAGTTACAGTTACAGTTCAGGAAACTGAAAAAAAATACATATATATGACATTGAGTTCTAAATGACTGATTAAACATGAATGATTATCTTTGTGGTGGTCAAGATTTTAAATTATGGAATAAATATGATTTAAGATAGAAGTAAATCAAATTAAAATTAAGTTTAAATTCAGTAGTTTAGGAAAGCTGGTGGTGTGCTTCCAGCATATACAAATAGTAAGATCGTTTAGATGGCATTGAAATAATAAAGATTTTGACAATAAAATCCAGTAGAGCTGAGGAAAACACAACCACATTGAGATGAGTATGAGGATCACCAAAAATGTCAGTTCTTTAATATTTTACCCCAAATATGAAGGCATTAGAAGTTAGGATTGGTAGTCTGTACCAATAATTAATTAGGGAAAGTAGAACACCTTTAATAAAACCAAAATATTTTCTGGCTTTAGTACATATATAACTCTCTCAGGCAGAATTTATGACAAAATGATTTTGTGACTAAAGAATATAATAGCGCCCAAGGTAATTTAAATCGCCAATACAGAGAAGGAAATTTAATTTCTAAGCCAATATACACACATACATACATATATATATACATACATACGTACATACATACATACATACAATCTGTAATTGTTTTCTATTCCTGCAAAATAAATTACCACAAATGTAGTGGCTTAAAATAACACCCATTTATTATATCACAGTTAGGTAGGTCAAAAGTCTAGGTGATTCTGTGCCGCTTAGAATCTTACAAGGAAAAATCGCAGTGCTTGTCAGCCTGGGCTCTTACCTGGAGATCCTTGGACACAGTCCACCTCTAGTCTTACTCATTTTATGGAGAATCCCATTCTTGTTGCTTTAGGACAGAGGTCTCTAATTCCTTTCCGTTGTCAGTTGCGTTCTTATTTCCTTTTTCACTGTCAGTTGTCAGTTCCTAGAAGCTGTCCACATTCCCAGTTACATGGCTCCCTCATAATTTCTATATCTCTGAAATTCTCTTCTGCTCATCTTTCTTGCTCCCTTTTCTGTTTCTACTATTAAGGGCTCATGTGATTATGAAGGGCCCACGAGGACAGTTTATCTATTTTAAGGTCATTGATTAGTAATCATCATTACATCAGCAAATCTTTACCATATGAGCAAACATATCCACTCTCTCAGAGATTATGGTATGAGATCTACTGGGGGCTATCCCTATAAAATCTCTATCAAAATACCAATGACATTTTTTCTGGAAATAGAAATAACAATCCTAAAATTTATATGAGCCACAGAGGATACCAAATAGCCAAAACAATGTCAATGATGAAGAACAAAGCTGGAGTTATACTTCCTGATTTCAAAACATTAAACAAAACTACATTAATCAAAACAATATAGTAGTGGCATACATACAAACATACAAACAAATACACCAGAATAGAGAGCCCAGAAATAAATCCATATATATATATATATATATATATATTCCACAAGGATGCCAGTACTACACCATGGGGGAAAGGATAGTTTCTTAAACAAATGGTTTTAGGAAAACTGGATATCCACAAGGAAAGAATGAAATAAGACCTTTATATTATACCATACTTAAAATTAACTCAAAATAGAGTAAACATTTAAATGTAAGGCTCTAAAGTCTGAAACTCCTAGAAAAAAACATAGTTCATAACATTGCTCTTAGCAATGATTTCATGGATATGACACCAAAAGCACAGGCGAGAAATATAAAAATAGACAAGTGGGACTACATCAAACTAAAGCATTACCACACAGCAAAGGAAAGAATCAACAAAGTGAAAGCTAACCTATGAAATGTGAAACAAATATTTGCCAACCACATATCTGATAAGGGTTAATTTCCAAAATAAATAAGGAACTCTTGCAACTCAATAGCAAAACAGAACAAAACCCTAAAAAACAAACAAAAAAACAAATAACCCAATTAAAAAATGGACAATAGACTTGAATAGACATTTCTTCAAAGAAGACATACAATTAGGGCGCCTGGGTGGCTCAGTTGGTTAAGCGACTGCCTTCGGCTCAGGTCATGATCCTGGAGTCCCTGGATCGAGTCCCGCATCGGGCTCCCTGCTCAGCAAGGAGCCTGCTTCTCCCTCTGACCCTCCCCCCTCTCATGTGCTCTCTCTCTCATTCTCTCTGTCTCAAATAAATAAATAAAATATTTAAAAAAAAAAAAAAAAAAGACATACAATTAGCCAGGAGATATATGAAAGAGATATATGTTCAACGTCACTAGTCATCAAGGAAATGCAAATCAAAGGATATTGGGCTATCACCTCACACCTGGAAGATGACCATTATCAAAAAGCAAGAGAAAGACAGAGTGAAGAATTAAAATATCAAGTGTGGAGAGATTGAAACTCCTGTGCATTGTTAGTAGGAAGGTAAAATGATACATTTGCTATGGAAAACTGGATGGAGATTCCTCATTAATTAAAAATATAACTATCATATATTCTGCAATCCCACTTCTGGGCATTTATCCAAAAGAATTGAAAACAGGCTCTCAAAGAGATATGCACATTCCCATGTTCATTGCAGCATTATTCACAATAATCAAAGGTAGAAACAATTGAAATTTCCATTAATGGATGAATAAAGAAAATTATTATATATATATGAATATATATATATGAATATATATGTACTATGGAATACTATTCAGCCTTTAAAAAGGAAATCTCATCCCACACTACAGCGTGGCTGAAACTTGAACATTATGCTAAGTGAAATAAGCCAGTCAGAGAAGGACAAATGTTAAGATTCCAATTATATGAGCCATCTAAAGTATTCAAACTCATAAATTAGAAAGTAGAATTGTGTTTTCCAGGGATTGGGGGAAATGGAAAATGAGGAGTTCTTTTGAACGGGTATAGAGTTTTATTCATGCAAGATAGACATATTTTAGAGGTCTGCTATACATCAATGTGTATATAGGTAACAATAGCATACTGTTCACTTAAAATTGTGTTAAGAAGGTAAATTTCATTTTATATGCTTTTCACCACAATAAAAATAATCAAAGAGGATGAAATCCATATCTAGTATTTTAGTTCACTTCAAATCCCTTGTATTTTTATGTTTTGAAAAATAACCAGACATAGTCACAGACAATTAATTACAAGTAAAATATAATTTTAGAAAAGAGAGATCTGATGGATGCTACCTTAGGCAAATGACCAAATGCTATATAAATATAATGAGACAATTTGATATCCAGTACTTCCTCAAAATATATAAGCAGGACAGGATTTTGTATCACTCATTCAGTATCATTCCAAAAAAGGAAAATCGACATCCAATTATGAGAAAACAATCAGATAATCTGAAATAATAAGCATTCTACCAAGCAAATCGTTTTGTACTTTTCACAAATGTCTATTTCATGAGAGAAAAATAAAAGCGTTAAGAACTTTTCCAGCTTAAAGACCAAATAGACCTAACAACTAAATACAAAATGAGTAATCCTAGATCGTATGCTAGATTGGGAGAAAATGCTCTAAAGCATATTATTAGGATAAGTAGCAAAATTTGAGTATGGATCGTAAATTAGAAAATACCACTGTGTCTGTGTTAGATGACTGTTAAATTTTCTGTGCTTTTGAAAAAGAATGGTTTTGGATCTGGGAAAGATCTTATGTTAAATTCATGGAAATATTTTCAAGTGGAATAATAATAAGATCATTTTTCTATTTATTTAGAGAGAAATGGATGGATGAGATAGATGATGAATAGGTGATAGATAGATGATAGATAGATAGATAATAAATAGATAGATGGATGATAGAACATGTGTAACAAAATATCAACCATTGGTGGATCTAGATGAAAGATATACAGATTTACTTGGACTATTTTTCCAACTATTTGTTTAAAAATAGGTAAAACAAATAAACAAAAACTACTCAGACATTGTAAACCACAAATATCTTTGTGTTATATACACTGTGATTCAAAACAACATTCTTCATCACAGAAGTACTGCTGATGTGGAAGATTATTGGAAGCTTCACCATGATACCATTTAACAGGGCAGAGAGAGAAATATAGAACACTGTCTTAACCTTGTGATGGAGATAATAAGAGGTGTTCCAGCATAGACCAAAACTTACTAGTACTGCATATAAACATAATTATAGTGGAGAGCAGCAAGAATTTTATTCTTGAAAGGAAACATTCAAATTTGCAAATATTACCAAGTAGCCCTCCTGATCTCCATTTTGACAAACTTTCATTATGAGCATGTTATGACAGCTTGTAGGAGCATAGGCTATTGATACAAACACTGCAAGTACTGAAAAATGCCCTGGGGCTAATTGTGTCATCTTTTTTTTTTTTTTTTTTTAATTTGAACTTTTTATTGAAATATAAATATACATAGAGGAAAGTATCTATCAGTACATAGATGATGAATTTTTAAAAACTGAATACGCCTGTAAGAGCACACATATTGGAATATAAAACTTTACCAGCACTCGAGAAGCCCTCTTTTCACCACTGACCGTCACCACCACTCCTTCACCACCCCAACAAGGATAAACACATTCCTGATTTATAGCATGATGCTTTTTTTTCTTGTTTTGGTACTTTGCATAAGTGAAAAAAATCCTACACTTGACTATTGTGGACTGAGCTATCCTGGCTCTAACAGCTTGCCCAGGTGTTTTCTTTTGAATGTATTAAAACGTCATTTTAAAATGTCAAAATTGAGCCTCAAGCTCCTCTAAAGATATATGCTTTTCACTGGCTATCCCACACTAATATGTGAATTAAGAGGCCAAAAATGTGTGTGATCTTGATTATTTTTTCCTTGCCAGCATGATGGAGTATATTTTCCACAGCAAAATTACTATAGTTGTTTTAACAGTGAAAATATAAATGAGACTACGTCTTTGTTATTACTCACCATAATAAGGAGTATAATAAATAACATTATCACTATTGACAGAAATAGAAATATTCAGATATAAAGGCAAGGTTTCTGATAAACCATGAGATAGCCAACTGTTTAATCTCTGTGCTTCCAACCAAATTACTTTCGCATAATTTCATATTTAAAGGTAATTACATTTATAACTCATCTTTGAAAGAAAAAGGCTCTGAGAATATTTAATATGTAGACTTGACCAATGAATCAGAATATTCTAATGCTGACTTTTCATACTTATTTACTGTTTGATGCCTCAGTTTCCCTGGTATTTATACCTATTATAAGATTATTGTGAGAATTTGTGAGCTTTATGTAAAATCTTTACAGAGCTACAGAGTTGTCTCAAACTTAAATATTATTATTAGAATATATTCCTCTTATAGTTTATTGTCCTTAATTTATGCATAATTTATAGAAACACATAAGGCTGAGACTATTGGTAACCAGCAAATAGAAAGTAATCATTTAAGGGCACCTGGGTGGCTCAGTTGGTTAAGCGACTGCCTTCGGCTCAGGTCATGATCCTGGAGTCCCTGGATCGAGTCCCGCGTCGGGCTCCCTGCTCAGCAGGGAGTCTGCTTCTCCCTCTCCTGCTCCCCCCTCTTGTGCTCTTTCTCTCTCTCACTCTCTCTCTCAAATAAATAAATAAATAAAATCTTTAAAAAAAAAAGAAAGTAATCATTTAAATCAGCAAAAATAGACCACAATACATGAAGTATAAATAATCATGTAAATATAAAATATATACTAAATCTAAAATATATTCATTCCTTATATGTATAAGATAGAATATTTACCTATAAACTGAAAATATTATTTTAAATGTACTTTACATGTATTAAGAGTTTGAAGAACAGACATAACATTTAATCGTTGACCAAGTGAACCAATTTTAGATAAATTATCCTAATGAGAAGTGTGAAAAACAGTATGATGTTTTTGTCCAGAACTGCTTCATGCATACACACATACAAAATCTGATAGTCAAGTTATGCATAATTAAGGACCTTTCCACTTTATGAAATAAAAATTAAATCATATATTGAAGGCATATTTAATAGTATGTAATAACAATTACCACATATTGTTAAATAGAAAAATAAGCTATACAGTTGAATAATAGAAATTTTATCAGGAAATACATCTCCATTTAACACACACTTACACACATACAGAAAAATGACTGGAAGGAAATATGCTAAAAATTTAATAGTATTTGACTCTGAGTTTTATTTTCTCCTCTTTTCTTATTTTTTAAAAAAATTTGAAATGACTATTATCTCTATACCTTGAGAATATTGCATTTTAATACAACATATTTCAATACTTACAAAATGTAAAGAAGTAAAAGGTGTAAAATAGGTTATATATCTCAAATAATCAGAGATTAAAGAGACACACACACCCCACACACTAAAACTTTAAAATAAACTTCGAGCAACATTGTGTTTGACCTGAAGTAAGGAGCGATGCTTTTTTGGAAGGTGCAAAATCTAAGCAGGGAAAGTGAAGAAAAAAGGAAGTCAGTCTTGAATGGATTGGAGAACATAACAAGTGATGCATTCCAGGTGACCACTGCTTCACAAAGAGACATAGCATGTCTCCTCAGCCCAGCAGAACATCACTGGACAAGCATAGAGAAACAAGTCTTCCTTTAGACAGCATGAGGGAGAGGACATGTTTTTGAAGTTCCCTTTTTTGTCTCCCACTCCCATTGGTTGGCAATTGCTCATCAGGGAATTGTTGCTCCTAGAATTGAGGTTATATCACTTTTCTCTTCACAGCTGCCAAGAAGCCAGACCCCAGTTCTTGTATTGCGGTATTTCATCAGATTCTGCAAGTGATTGTCATAGTTGGAGAGCTGGAATGTCTTAGAGGAAGGAGATGGACCTGAAATGAACAGGTTATCTAATGAAAAAAAAAGTCAAAATCAATGAGGTCGAGGAAATCTAAAACAAGGCATAAGATGGATCAAATACATAACAGAAAAATAAAATAGTGCAGCTGAAACATGAAACTACGAATAGTAGGGAAAAAAACAGGTTCCTGGTCATAAAACAATTGAAAAATCTTTCAAACTAGATTAAGAAAAATAAATCTCCCATATAAACTTTCTGTCAAACAGGATAATAGTTAGAGAAATATAAGGGTCATGACTGGGAAGGGTTGATTAGTGATGCCTAATAGGGTTTATTAGTAAAAAACATACATAAAATATACAGAGGTTGGTGGTTCAGGGATTGGTGTGGCAGCTCTGTGATGATCCTTGGTGTGGTTATCTTCATGATTCCTTTTTTTTTTTTTTAAGATTTTATTTATTTATTTGATAGAGAGAGACAGATAGTGACAGAGATAGCGAGAGAGAGCACAAGCAGGGGAAGAGGGAAAAGGAGAGGGAGAAGGAGGCTCCCCGTGGAGCAGGGAACCTGACTTGGGGCTCAGTCCCAGGACCCTGGGATCATGACCTAAGCCGAAGGCAGACGCTTAACCGACCGAGTCACCCAGGCGCCCCTATCTTCATGTGTCTTGTGGTTGGGTTTCTTTGAAAGTCTTGGATTTGTGAGTCTATAGTTTTGATCAAATTTAGACTTTTTTTGGTTATTACGTTTTTAAATACTTATTTTGTTTCTCTCTCTGTCTTCTCCTTTCGGTATTTCAGTTGTCCATGTACTCCAGTTATACAGGGCATTTGAACATACCCCATTGCTAACTGGTTCTCTGTTCATTATTTCCTACTCTCTGTGATTAATTTTGAATTAGTTTCTATCACTACATCTTCATGATAATCCATCTTTTTTTTTTAAGATTTTATTTATTTATTTGACAGAGAGAGAGACAGCGAGAGAGGGAACACAAGCAGGGGGAGTGGGAGAGGGAGAAGCAGGCTTCCCGCTGAGCAGGGAGCCTGACGCGGAGCTCGATCCCAGGACCCTGAGATCATGACCTGAGCCGAAGGCAGTCGCTTAACCAACTGAGCCACCCAGGCGCCCCCATGATAGTCCATCTTTTATTGGTAATCTCTTAATTTGCTATTTATCTCAACCAATATATATTTATCTCTATTATTGTAATTTTCATCTCTACTAGGATTTGTTTTATATATTCCATACCTATACTAAACATGTTCAGTGTTTTGTCTGATTTTTTGAATATATGAAGCAAGTTATAAAAATGTTAACATCAGTTTCAGTCTTGGTCTGTTTCAGTTCATTTGCTTTTTTTTTCCTTATATGGGTTATATTTTTCTGCTCTTTTTACATGTCTGGTAAGTTTTGATTAGATGGCAGACACTATGAGCTTTGCACCTTGTTAGTTGCAGGGAATTTTTTTTTTTTTTTTTTTTGGTACTCCTTTAAGTGCTATTGAACTTCATTTTGAAGTGTAGTTAAGTTACCTGGAAACTGATTATTTTGAGATTTGCTTTTAAAGTTTGTTAGGTGGGACCAGAACAGGCTGTAGTCTAGGTCCAATTATTCCCCTCTGAGATCCTTCCAAATGCTCTACCTAGGGGCCATGATCACAAACTTTCCTAAAATTCTCTAATTTTTATGGATGTTCTTTCGCAAACTAGGGTAGTTGCCTCACGTGCCTGTATTGATCTATACACTGCCAACTCCTCGAGGGAGACCTGCTGTAGATCTTTAGATTTCTCTCTCTGTTCATTTCTCTCTTCTCTGACACTCTGCCTTGCAAACTCAAGTACCCTTGTCTCCCTGCAATCTCTGTTACATAACCTCACTTTGGGAATCTGTCAGGCTCTGACTGAGTTCTTCTCCCTGCTTTATGATCTGCTTTTTATTCTCCTGTCTTAATGATCGTGATGTACTCACAGGGCAATAGCCTGGGGCAGTTGTAGGACTCACATTGTTTGTTTTCCATCGCTAGATCAATGTCCTCCATTGTCGCATTGCCAATGTCTTGAAAATGTTGTTTTAATATATTTTCACCCTCTGTTTTTGAATTAAACTAGATAATCATGGAAGACTACTAACATGGATTGTATATTTTAACCCCTAATGGAAATGCTTTCACTGATACACGTTTGGTTGCTATTTCTTTACCCTTCATTAATATAGAAAACCCTATATATGAATTGCTTTTCAATAGAAAAAATGTGTCAATGTAAATTTTACTACCTTTACTATTATCTTTATAAGGACCCATATTAAAATCTCACAAAATCTCATTTAAAAATCACAATATAATGAAGAGTTGGACTCATTTCTATGACTGGGCTGGTATTGATGTACTCATTTATGTGACTTTTTTTTTTTTTTTTTTTGTGCTACCTAAAAGTATAGGTCCAAACGTGTAATTTGACAGATCCAAATGTGTAATTTGGGAAATGATCTCACTTCATCTTATTTTTCTGAAGACTGTTTTTCTGTCGTGCAAATCTCAGTGGTTTTGGTCAAACTAAATACCTAAGTAAACTGAAACAGAGGGTAGACAGATTGGTAGTTTTTTTTTTACCTTCCCTGACTTTTCTAAACTGAATGTTTTTCCTGCCTAGTTCAACAATCTCCACCTGATACTTTTAGACATATTTAGTTCTATAAAATTTCTTGTAGACCTACGAGTGGAATCTGCCAGAACACTCTTACCCTAACAGATTTTTGGATTTGGCTCCTTTTCCCCAGCCATATCCTGCTGTTCCTCATCCCTCTGTATGGCAGTGCATTGAAGGGTTGCACCAAATGATGCACTGCAGGGAGAATAATTAAAGTCATTCAGTTATTGAGTATTTATGGAGGATCAAATATGTCCAGCAAAGGTGCTATCTTATGGAGATGTAACACTGAACTTGACAAATATCAGTCTGCTTTCACAAAAATCCAATATCAAAAGGTATTGCTTTAATTTTCTCCTGAAATGTTAAGCCATGGACAATGCAATGGATAGTTATGACCCAGAAAAAAGTAGGACATATGCTTTAATTTAATGGTTTATTTCCTAAGTATTTAAATATATGAAAAAAATACGTAATTGCAAAATTTACCTGTAAGAATATACATTGATGTTTCACATATGATGATTATATAACTTTATTTTGCCAGTGTAAACCTAAAACCTCCTATTCAAAGGGAGAATCTATTGGAAAGGAGATCAGACATAATTATCAAAAATAAACAACTGGTGATTGAAGTTAAACCTAAATAATAATGTCACAGCTACAACAGGTTGACTAATTGTCATATGAAAATACAGAGAGATATAGGCTAAATCAACTGAAAATTGGGAAGATAGGTTTGGGGTGGAGAAAGGAAGAGGCAGAAAGTTAGACATGATATTTTTAAGGCCTAGGTTGCCCAAGGGTTGCCCAGGTTAGGGAACAGTTTAAAATTTTAGAATCCTAGTAATTCCTTACAGTTTTTCAAGTAAGAAAAAAAATTTTGCCTATTATTTAGTTAAAAATATTCCATTTACTCTTTCTGGTTGTGAGACTCAGTAGCAAATAAGAATAAATCATTTCCGCCCTCCAAGATCATGCACTAGAGTAGGGAAGACAGCTACCACATACACAAAAACATACCAGTTGATAACCCTTTATTTTGAATGAATGTGTAGAGTAGACAAAAACAACTTTCTCATTTTCTTTTGAAATGTGAACCTTTTTGTTCAAATTTTTAATAACTTGAAAGCAAAGAACTTTTAAGAAAATCGATTATTTGCCACTAATGTTGTTGATGTCTGTGAAAAAAAAAACTATTTTCTTTAGGTATTGACTTGATAATATATTGGCTTATATGAAGACATGTTTTTTTCTGGTTTAGTTTTATTTCTAAATATTTATCACAAGATATTAGATAATTAAACTTTTATTTCTCTCAGCTCATTTTATTTGTATCATTTATCTTACCATGGTAACTCAGGATTCAATATCACTGTCTTTGTTTTCCATGGAATTCCCGTTACTGTCACAGAATACCCTAAACAATATAGAGAAGTACAAAATTGGAGTATGGTTATCTGTTAGATATGACAAAATAGACATTCAAATGAGATTACTCTCCTATGACATTTTCTTAGTGTGTGTGTGTTTAAGGAAATGTGCACTTATCATTGAGAGGGAAACCCATTTTTTTAAAAAACACATTCCATTGAATTCTTTAAAATTAAGCACATATTTCGGACCATCAAAGATCCCTGCATGAGAAAATAATTGCTCTTCGTGTTTAAACAATTGCATGCTGTGTTTTATAGCACTCAAAATACATTTCAGAAGCTTGACTTCAGGAATGATGAGAGGAAACATGGTGTCAACTAACAGGAGTAAAGTGATAAAAAGTGTTGGATAGAGGTGCCCCCAGTGCAGAAGGCTGGGATCTGATTGAATGGAAAGGGGAAAATGGTGTTATAAAAAGTACTTAATGAAGAGTCTCCAAATTGTGTTACAAAAAAGAAAAGGTAGATCACTTTGTTTTTTTATTTGTTTGTGTTGTTTTTCTGTTTCAATTTAGAAAACAAAAAAAAAATGGAGATGCTAGGAATTAATATCTTTGTTAAGGTCAATGACTTCAACTCCTAAATTCTCTATTTTATTCTTTTATCTAATTATCTAAAATCTCCATAGAAAGAAGGATCGAGGTCGCCTGGGTGGCTCAGTCAATTAAGCATCTACCTTCGCCTCAGGTCATGATCCCAGGCTCCTGGGATCAGAGCCCCATGTAGGGTTCCCTGCTCAGCAGGGAGCCTGCTTCTCCCTCTGCCTGTTGTTCCCCCTGCTTGTGCTCTCTCTCTCTCTCTCTCTGTCAAATAAATAAATAAAATCTAAAAAAAGAAAGAAAAGAAAGAAAGATCCAATGACAAAAGTCATGGAATTAAATGTAGACTGCCATGTTAAAATAATAAAAACAGATAATCTCCTCAAAGTACTGATTTTAGTTCCTTTGAGTATATACATAGAAGAGAGATTACTGGATCATATGGTAGTTCAATTTTAAATTATTTAAGTAACCTTCATACTGTTTTCTATAAGGGCTCTGCCAATTTATGTTCTCATCAACAGTATATACAAGCGTTTCATTGCCTTCACAACACTCACTATATTTTATTTATTTATTTTTAAGTTTTTGATAGTAGCTATTTTAACAGGTGTAAGGTGATCTATCATTGTGGTTTTGATTTGTGTTTCTCTGATGATTAGTGGTGTTGATCATACACCTGTTTCCATTTGTATGTAAATATGTGAGAGGATATGTTCATTAGTTTGTAGTAATCATTTCATTATGTATATGTATAATAAGTCATGTTGTACACCTTAAATATATATAATTTTAAAATTAAATAATAAAAACATAAAAATAAGATAAAAAATAAAGACATTAATTATGTAAATAATGATATATTATCTCATTGTCACTGCAATTTACTGAGGAGTTTATGTATGTCATGTAATCCACTAAGGGTTTTATGTACATCATTATTTCATTTATTTTTCAAAATAACTGTATGAGGTTGATATTAGTTCTATATCATGTGTGGAAGAATAGAAGCTAAGGGCATTTAAAAAACTTGATTTAAAAAAAAAAAAAAAGAAAGACAAGAAACTTGATGTAAACTCAGGAAAATTCAAGACACCAGAATAACTTTTTTGCCAGTGGAGATTAGACGGGGTAAAATAACTAAACCCCTTTTCTGCTGTTTTTACATAAAGTGTTCCATGATCTATGTTTCTGGGTTAAAGAGCCTCTGGTTAGATATCAAGCTTATTTTTTCCCAGAAAAAAAGCTAGGAATATTCCCTGAACTATGTTATTATTGTTTTTATTAGATATTACATCAGGCCCCAAATTTTTTGAAGGAATAATATCACACAGGGGTTGAGTCATAAATGTGTTTGTTTCATAATGTAAGCAAGGAATCCATTCAGCACAGGCTGTGACAGATACCCCTTCACTCAGAATGCTAAGCAGGATAGATGCTCTGGACTTTTATGAATATTTAGGGATTTCCTTTTCAGTCAGCAAGAACATCAGTGGGAAGTATTACTTGGCCCTACATTTAGTAAATAATTCACAGACAGGAAGGGCTTTATGTGAATATTGACTGGTCTCTGCCTCCCAGATTCCTACAGATCCTAAACCTTTTGCCTAATGTCACAGAGATAACAATTTATTTTGAGAAAGAATTGAAAACAATATATATCTGAGAGAGGATTTGAATCAATGTCTCTACCTGAGTGATAAAGAAAAATAATGCTACCTAATATGTAATTAATTAGATAATAAATATCTGATGACATGAGAAAAAGTGGCAAAGTAGGAAAGCAATTTTGTTTCTTCAGTTTTATTTAAAACTGTGACCTTTGTTATAATAATCTTATAAGTCACTTTTTATATAATAAATGGTAGAATTCTTACAACAGATTTTTTTAAAACAAACATTTAACAAAATTTGAATTGTGATTTTACCTGGTTTCTTGGATATTTCCATCAGGAAAAAAATATTGATATGCCCAGCTACAATTCATAAAATGCACTACAGCTCTCTGGCAGTAGAGATTGAAATGACAAAAACAATATTCAGAAAGGTGATAGCAATAATCAGACTCTGGATTAGAAATCCCCAATACTGTTCATTTTCCAGAAGCATTGGCATGGTGTAATCTTGGTTTGAGAGAGTAATAACAGCAGTGATGTCCCTGGAATGGGGTGAGAAGAGAGGGAGGAAAGAAATTTAATGTCCACAAACCAGAGAATGGAAGGTGGTCAGAGAAAGAGCTATAGCAACAGCAACTCATTTGGCGATTTGGTAGTAGACTATTGAGCAATGCAAAAGCAAGGAAGGGAGAGCTGGAAAAAATATCTAAAATACATAAGTTAAAATCTTTAAATGTTTTTAGTTTAAGATGTTAATTCTTATGAGACAAAGAAAGTCACTTATTCTTGATTTGTGTCTCCTAACCCATCATTTCCCAAAATTTAGTATGACCAAAAATGACATGGAGATCTTGGTAAAACAGAATCCTGGGCCCCACCCTCAAAGATTCTGAAGGAGTAGAACTTGAATGGGTGCAGTAATTTGCATTTCTAGCCAAACATAGATGATATTTTTGCTATTTATAGATACAGTAGTCAGAATGATCCCCTAAAGATGTATACATCTAATTCTTGGAATCTGTGAATACGTTCTGTCACTTGGCAAAGGGGAATCAAGATTATAATGGAATTAAAGTTGCTAATCATCTCACATTAAAGTGAGGGATAAAGGATATTATCTGGATTTATCCACATGGACACAATGTAATCACAAAGATTCTAAAATGGGGAAGAGGGAGGTAGAAGAGTCAGAAAAAGAAAGAGATGACATCATGGGAAAGACTGGACTGGCCATCATTAACACTGAAGATTAAAGGGTTAAGGATCCAAGGAATATGGGCAGCCTGTAGAGCTAGGAAAGGCAAGGAAATGGATTCTTCTCTAGAGCCTCCAGAAAGGAATGCATCCCTGTCAGCACCTTGATTTTAGCATGTTCCTTAAAAGAGAGGAAAAAAAAGACTTTAGAATCCATGGTAGGTTCTTCTATCTTTCTAGTAGTGTCAATATCTTAGATAGCATCTTATAATATTTTAAATACATTATTAGAAAATAATTCCTTTAGATTCATGTCAAAAAGATTTGGTATGTATATAAATGTCATTGAGAAAAAAAGTAATTTGCAGTAGAGGTTATGTATGTATCTTTCTTAGATCTACTGTCATTCTGATCTTGGAAAGTTGAACAATATCTAGAATCAATAAATCATAGGAAGGTTGATCTGGTTTGGAATAAAGGGCCAAGAAAAAAGAGAAAATTGTTTAACAAGCACCTATAACCTATTGATCAGACGCTATTCATCTATTCATTGTTCATTATCTTAGTGAACAAATGTGTATTGAATGTCCATTATATGCTAAGCATTCAGGAACTGTTTTATGAGATTGAGGAGGGAGAGTTAAAAATAGAGGACAAAATTTCTGTACGAAGACATCTTATATTCAAATAAAGGATACAGATATTAAAACATATTGATTGAAATGTAGAGGGTCTTAATAGTGATTAATGGAAAAAAAATTCAGGGAAGATGGTATAGGAAATAAGAATGCTTATTTTTAAAATACTGTTGTTAGGAAAAATCACTCCAACAGAAATCATATTAGAATAAATACACAAATTAAGTTTGGGAATAAACCATGTCGATAACTGGGGAAATCGAGTTTCATTAAAGAGAAAAACCTATACTAATACCCCGAGTTGGGTTCATTCCTGCAGTTTTCTAGTAAAAAACAGAAGATTGATAAGGAAGAAGACAAAGAAAGTGAGAGTCTGAGAAGTAGAAAGACACCTGAGAGATAATGAAAGGTCAGTTGATGTAAGGTCTTGTCAATCATTATAAAGACTTTGGTGGAAAGTCTTTGACGTAGAAATTCAATTAAGGATTTTGAATGGAGAAATAGCAGTTTATATATGAGGATCTTCTCTGGATGTTTCATTGAGAATAAATTAAAGGGGAAGAAAAAATGAAGCAGGGAAGCAGGTTAAAATGTCATTGAATAATCTAACGGGAATGTGATGGTAGCTTAGACAAGATTTTAGTATTGATGGTAATTATATATGGTTGGATTCTGGATACATTTTGAAGATAAAACTGAGAAGACTTGCTGGTAGGTTAAATACAAATTATGAGAGAGAAAGAGAAAAGTCAAGGATGTCAAATTATTTTGGCTGAGCCATTGGAAGAGTAGGAGATGGAGATGATGGCAGGAGAGACGGGAAGATTTGGAGCTCCATTTTGGATTTACCATGTTTCAGATGCCAGTTTGACATGTGATCCGAGACCTTGAATAGGCAGTTGGATATATGAGACTGGAGTTCTGGAAATGTAAATTTGAATCAGCTTATCAATGTTATTTTAAGAGTGAGCTCTTCAACCCTCCTAAGTTAACAAGTCAGGGAGATAGAATTAGCAAAATAAACTAAGAGAACTAAGTGATACTGAAGAATGTTGTGTCCTGGAATCCAAGCAGGTAAAAGCATTTCAGGTAAAATGAAAACTAAGAAATAGATTGTGGATTTCACAATTTAAACATTATTTGTTACTTTGCCAAGAGCAATTTCAGTGGAGAGGGGATGAAAGCCTCTCTAGATGGAATTTAAGACAAATATAAGAAAGAATTCTGAAACTACAAAGACAATATTTTCGTAGAATATTTACTCTTAAGAGAAGAGGAAAAATAGATTCATAGCTGGCGCTAAATTTAGGTCAATTTCTTTTAGAGATGAATAAAGATACATCATGCTGGTTGTGTGGGAATAAAAGAGAGAGAGGGGAAAAACTGGACATGCAAGAGAAAGAAGATAGAATTTCTGCATCAGTATCTTTGAGTAAGTAGTAAAGGATGGGATCTAATTCACAGGTCAAAGGGTTGGGCATATTTGGAGCAGGGGGCAGTGCTTCCATAGTATGTAGTATGAAAGAAGACTATATGCATAGATAGTTGCATGAAGAAGGGTAGATCAATGGCTAGGAATTTGTAGACTTTTAAAATTATTATTACAGTGTCATCAGGTGATAGTGAGGGAAGTAGAGCAGGTATCAAATATTTTGTTTGCACATTTATATATTAAACCTCACTCCATATCCATATTGGTTGTAGAAACAACTACCAATCTAGTATTTGCTTTCCTTCTAATATATCTCTGCTGAGTGATTGTCCAACTTTAGGAATGGTTTAAGCAGAAAGCTGTTGTAATTGAAATATGATAGATTTACAAATGAAGTGGACTAACTTTCATTAATATCCAATATTTTCTACTTATTTACTCTGTACTTTTTGAGCTTTATTTTTTCATTTGTAAAATGAAGAGAAATACATTTAAATAGATTCATTTCATATATTTTTGGTAAAGATTGAAAGTGTCAGAAAAAGTAAAATAAACTTGGAAATTGGCAAAAGAAATTGCTGTTGCTCTTTCAGTGAAGTATAGGGCTGACATCTTTAACTTGTTTTCTACTGATTAGACCATTTTTCACCTTTGTCTTGAAGAAAAGATAACCCTAAAAGTTACATTTGTTGCTCTTTAAGATATTAATCAATTTTTATCTTTAAGATATTAATTAATTTCACAATCAAATTTGTATCTACAATTCTTAGCTTAACATTTATTTATAAATTACCTATAAAGACCTAACTCCTCAGATGATCATTGAACTGGTTTTAACTTACTGCTAGTTCCATCATGAATTAATCAGGTGAAAAATTTTGGCATTTATTTATTTTAAATTTGTATGACCATCATATGTTTAAATTTTTTAAATGTATACTTTAACAAATATAATATAATATCAAGTAGATTGTCTGACATGTTATTCAACTGCCTACTCAGCCCAATCCCAAGTTTATCCCAATCATAGTCTTTAGCTTCTTCCACTGGAAAAATAAACATACAATTGAGTATTTCTTCTCCATATCATATATTCTTATTCTCTTAATACTTGGATAATTTCAGTTTATACTTGAAAAAGTTTTGGTAATTTCTCCTCGATACATACTACAAATATTCAAAGTGCACTTACAATGGGAACTGTGGTATGCTAGAAAGATTACTGGATTTGGTAAATGATAGAAGTTGTCAGAAGCATGACTAGATTTTGATGGCTTGAATATAGGTATCTTTATCTATAAAATGATAAAAAATAAGCCCCCTAATTTTTTCCCTAAATAAATTACACAACAGTTTCTGCCTCTTAATAGGTACATTAACATGTTTGAATTCTACTTTTAATGTTCTAAAATTGTGCATATAGCCATGCTTATCATAAACTCTACTACTTATTTATGCTACTAAAATTTGGTACTCATGGGGCGCCTGGGTGGCTCAGTCGTTAAGTGTCTGCCTTAAGCTCAGGTCATGATCCCAGGGTCCTGGGATCAAGCCCTGCATCAGGCTCCCTGCATCAGGCTCCCTGCTCAGCGGGAAGCCTGCTTCTCCCTCTCCCACTCCCCCTGCTTGTGTTCCCTCTCTCACTGTGTCTCTCTCTGTCAAATAAATAAATAAAATCTTTAAAAAAATAAAAAATAAAAATAAAATTTGGTACTCATATTGGAATTAAATATCCTAGTGAGAACTCCTAAACCTTTGTTTTAAGCTTGAACAAAATCAAACCTCAACAGCTTTATATGCAAACAGCACAACTGACATATCAGATTACACCTCAATCCCTCCTCTTTCTATGCAATCACTCTCACTTGATGCTTTCGCCATCTTCCATTTCAGAATCCTGAGTCGGTCTTCACTCCTACCTCTCTTTACGCATAAACATCTAGTGGTGCAGCGCCTAAAAATAAGATTAAATATTATGTGCTGCCTTGAAAATCTAATAAAGTTTGGAGGGGCTAAATGGCCTAAGCCCTCTCTTCTCTTATGGATAAGATTCCCTAGCCAAACAACCCCCTTATCACAGAGGCGGGGCACAATGGCTGCTTATTCCTTAGCATCAGATTTCATTTTCTGCCAACTCTCAGAATTATTCAAATAACTCAATCACATCCTCCCCCTTGTTACTACAAAGCTTACTTCCTGCAGGCCCTGCTTGTTCACCGTGCTCTAGAGTGAAATCCCCATGAGGCCCTGTGTGGCACAGTGTCCTCTGCCCCTTGGCTGTAAGCGTGTGTGACTAATAACCAGCTGTCAATCCCATCTGTCCAATGTCAGGTGTTGTGTGTTCAGCCATCCCCATAAACTATGGCAGGAATCTTTCCCTCGCTAATGGAGCAAAAAGGAAACAAAACACATCTGTCCATAATGAAGTGTTTCATTTTATTTCTTTTCTCTCTTGTTCATGCATTTATGCATGTATCTATTTATTCACCCAATAAATACTTAGTTCTATTCATGCTTCTATGCATCTGAAAAATAATTAGTAATTCATCTCTGCTGGACAAATTCCTAAACATTTTGTCTGAACTATTTCCTAAATGTATCTTTTCTTTCTTACAATTCTACATTAATTCAGTCCCTATACATTTTAAAAATGTAATTTTTTTAAACATGCAGACTAGAGGGAAATGCTGAAAATTCACGAACCTATTATCTTGCTTAATCACATAATATGCACTAATTCATTCAATGTGTTTTCGTTGAACTCCATGCTTTGTCAAGAATTATTATAACTCTTAGGGATAGTGCAACAAGAATAGAAATAAAACAAAACACAATATACAACTAAAAGCAAAATAAAATTTAAAAATCGCTGTTTTCATGATACACTATAGAGGGGTAATGACATAGTAAATAGCAAGCAGATAAAAAAAGAGAAACATATAATACATCACTAGGAAATAAGTTCTCTAAAGAAAAAGAAAAGGTAAGAGGATATGGAGTGAAGTAGGGATAAACTTGATTTAGGGTAGTCAAATAATCTTGATTAAGTTGTATTTGGGCTGAACTTCATAAGTTTTAAGAGGATGATTTTAGCAAATACATGAAGAAAGAGAATCAAGCCAGCATTTTCAAAAACCATGCACTCTTGGCATGGCCAAGAATCAAGGGGGCCAGTATGTCTGGGGCAGAGTAAACAAGTGGCCAGAGTTAACAGATGATGAGGTCAGAGAAAAAAATGGTGGTCAGATTATATTGGATGTTCGGAACAGAATTAAGGTCTTTGATCCTAAGAAGTTTGGAAATCCATTACAGGTTTTGAGCAGGGAATTGGAATGAACATATTTACATTTAGGAAGGAACTCTGCCTGCTTATGGAAAATAGGCTATAGAGCAAAGAAAGATAAAAGCAGGGAGACAAATTAGGAGACTACTGTAATAGCCCAGGTGGAACATGATGGCCACTTGAAATGTGATGATAATTACTGAATTATTCTGATACAAATGAGGAACTGATCTGACAAAAAATTATTCAGCTTCAGAATTGTATTTAAGAACTTCCTCTGTTGAAAGCAAGGGATATGTGATTTAAAAAGTAGATGCTTTTACTTGAAGAAATTGATTTCATTCTAAATGTGAGTTAAAAATACTACAATACAAATATTCATGTTTGTTTCAACTGCTGTGAAATTTTAAAAAGCTTGTTAGCATAATTACTGCTTATGATCCCTGAAGGGCTTCCCTTATTAAATGCTATTAAAATATTCATTGCATTTATTTTCAAATTTATAGAACAAACTATTGTGAAATCTCTTTATATATACATAATAATGATACAAACATTAATAACTGAGATATGAGCTCAATAGTCAGAAAATTGTCTAGATCATCTATTAGCCTTTAATAGGATATGAGTAAAATTGTTGACCAACCTCCTTTGACCACTATACATGACAAATAAATGGATACTATCCCATGACTTGAATTTCAACTAATCTACAATTTATTTTCTGAACAAAGAATCACATTTTAGATTTGAGTATCTTCTTCTGAGATTACATATGTAATATATTTTAGAAAAATATAACTAATCCTTTATATAATATGATTTTTAAACAAAGAAGAATATTTTAATAACACAATTTTAACATTATGATAAACAACTATTTCTTCATACAACTATTCTGAAAACGCACAGGCTCTGCTCCATAGAAATTAGCCTACTCATATTAACAAGCGTGCTATATAAATGTTTGAATTTGAAAATTATTTTCCTGCCTCCCTAAATGTTTATCTGCTATTTTTATTTTGTTCTTTCTTATTGAAGTTGATTTATTTAATAATCTCAATCTCCTCACTGTTTTATCATCCACCCCATTGTTTCACTAATATACTAGGGATAGGTGTGTTCAACTTGCAATGGGCTGAGCTTTGGGCCATAATCAGCTATGTATTTGATTTCCTAATTATTGACACTCTGAGTAATGTTAATGTTACAGATGCTAACAAATCTTTGAACCTTCATGAGTAGGAGAAGTATAGGTCTATAATATATTGGACTCTTATATTTAACTTAATGAAAATTTTGTCACACAGGAAAATAAAGCAAGTAAGACAAGTCCTTCATCTAAAACATACCAGTTTCTAAAATTTGACTACTCTTGTAACTTGTTGCAAACACTGGGATTAAGATTCTTTCTATTCTTTTGTATAATAAAATTATATGAAACTTATAAGCACTGAATCTGTGCATCCATACAGACATTTGAATATTTGGCAGTTATTGTTACTTTAGTAAATATAAATCTTGCCCTATTTTAGGCATACACGATATAAAGATAAAAGACATAATTTTTGTTTTCTAAGAGTTTATATTCTAATGAGAAAAGAACAACAGACAAATAACCATAATATACTGAGGTGTTTGCTAAATGATGAAACTCTCTGTAGGAGTAGAGAGTTTGGGTACCAAATCCCCAGTGGTCATAGTACTTGAGATTCCTTTTAAGTGGAGTGTGTAAAGTGACCAGGAACCCATGGGAGAAAATCTGGGAGAAAGGGAACTGGAGAGGTCAGCAGTTACTCTGATCCCAACAAGCCCTGTGTTCTAAGCTAGGGAGCTGAATATCCTGAATCTGGTGAATCATCAATAAATTTAAAGATGGGGACTGGTATGATAAGCTTTGTATTTTAGGACAATTCTTAGAGAAACCACTAAGAAGGTATGACAGTAAAAACCAAGGAACGAGTATTCAGTGCTTTAGTTAAGAAAGTAGTATTTAATAAATGAAGAAGATATGCTGCTAAATAGGTCAGGGTTGTATTAAAAGAAATTGGTCATTATGTAGAAAACCAGGAGTTTGGGGAGTACTGAATCATGATGTTGGGTGTGTAGAGGCATGTAAATGACTGATGTAAAAAAGGCTTCTACTTTTCCACTTTGTTTTGTAGAGTAGATGGTCATTTCTATCACACAAATTTAGGAATTTATAAATTTACTGAATTTTGCTACCTATAAATATTTTCCTCAACTACTTTAACTCTAAAATTAATAAAAGACATGATATAAACCCTATTGTCATTTTACTAACTACACACCCCAAATTTGAGAGATTGTGCATCTTTTGTATGCTACTTTAAAAAAGTAATTTGGATATGAGAGGCTCCTGTCAATTTCCTTGATAAACCAAAGTAGTCATTCTTACTGTTTTTTTTGCCTTGGAAAAGGTGTCTCACAAATCATGATAATCCTTGGTATTCACCAGAAGCAAAATTCCCTGGGACTTGTTCTTCTGCACTTGTATGATAACCTCAGAATGGAAACTGGATCTTTCATCAGTGCTTCCTGCTTCTCCAGTCTTCCAACACCAATAGAATAGCCCCCCGCTGATCATTCTATGATAAACTGTATAAACGTAGAACACTGGGAGGACTGAAGACCACCTTGTCTAATTCTATCAATATCATGTACCATGTAAGAGAAAAAAAGCTAACAGATTTAGATCTTTGAAATGAAGGTGTATCTAGACAACACAGTATTTCTTCTGAGCTTCTCCTTTCTGACCTTTCTTCATTTCTCTCACATGCAAGCACACACTGGAAAAGCCTCTAAGTTTTAAGTTGATTATGCAATTTCCAGGCATTAAGAAGAGTTACCTTGGGTGAGGGTATGGGTTAGCCTGGTGATGGGCATTAAAGAGGGCATGTTCTGCATGGAGCACTGGGTGTTATACCCTAACAATGAATCATGGAACACTATATCAAAAACCAATGATGTAATGTATGGTGATTAACATAATAAAAAAATTACCCTCTGGAAAAAAAAAAAAAAAGTGGCTTGTCCAAAAGCCAAATTGATAATTAGCATATAACTCCAAAAAAATAAAAAAAAGAAGAAGAGTTATCTTTTCTGCTTTTCTCCATACTGACATCCCATGTGAGTCTCAGATTTGTTTACCTTTCTGTGTTCTTACTTGTTGTGTTATCTGTATATATCCTCAACTCACTGCTTTTATGTAACATCTCCTCATATGCAGTGAGATTAAAAGCACATGCTTTTCACTCAAGATTTAAGATAATTTGTCCATCTCTTGACACTGTTGGAAAACAGAGAAAGATTCAGTTCAGCTGTCTCATCATATAACTCTGTTGATGCCTGACCATGTTGGTGAGGGGGTATAAATAAGGGGGCCTTCTAATTTTTTCAGCATTCAGTTCTCTTACTGCCTCAGAACCCTAATGCATGGCATTAAAATGATGGTTCTTTCTCAGAATATTTCATTGGCCTACTACACTTTTTCTTCTTTTCTGATTCTCTTGGGACAATTAGTCACTTGGAGATAAGACAGATCGTAGTTTCGTGGTCAAAATGAAATGCGGGAAAATAAAAACATGCATAAGTAAATATTTCACATTTATAATGCATAATGCCAAACCTGTCAACTCATTTTTATTTCTCATCAGACTGTAAGTTTGTTGAAATATCATCTTTTTTTTCATTTCCCCAAATGCTTACTTTGTACTTAATACCCCAAAGACATACAACTAATAAATCACAGAAGTTAGAGAAAGAGCAAATCAACATTAATTAGAGTGGAACTGAAGATGGAACTATATATATTTATATATATAGGCATAAAAATGACTCACAGATTTCTTATATACCCAAAATCATGCCATCACTCTCAGACAACACTGATGAATCCATATGGATGGACACTGATATATCCACCCAAACTGTTTCTTCACTTGTATACCACCAGTGATATCTTCTCTCTTCACGACACAGATTCCTATGAGTATAGCCTGGTCTTGTTGACACAAGAAATATCACTTAAAAGAATCAGTAACTGAAACATCTCAATTATCCTCTTGTGATTAGCTATTCTCAGGACACTCTTAATCATGACCTTTTCCTTTGCACTTTTCTTCATGGTACAGCAAAGATCTTTTGGTCCACAGTTATTATGACAAATTTCCAAATACCATGAATTGACTTCCTTTCTCTTCCTTCTGTCATATTCAACAAAAAAAGCCATTATCTGATCTTTCCTTACTTACAATTTTCCAAAAGCATCACTATATTTTGAGTGTGAGACACAAAGGCCGTTTTTTCTTACTTAGATTAATATGTCACTTATAAATGAACTTGGGCTACAAAGGTCAGTACAGTTTTACAGACCTATTCAAAATGTTGTATTATGTATATATGTTATACTTATTTATTATATAATATTTGCATTATACCTAAATAGGGAAGAAAAATCTGGAGTTGAAATAATTACAAACTTACTGAATAGGGCAGTATGCAATGTCAGTAAACAGAACAAGAGAGATTTTTAAATTACTTAGTAAATAAATATCTCCAGTATAGGCCTTAAAAACATTAAGCAAACAAATAAATTGCCTTTTAGTTAAAATTATTGACTATACGATGTCAAAAATATTATTTCAAATGAAAAGACTCAAGTAAGCATAATGATCAATCTTGATGATTTTTGTTTGTTTTCTGGAAACATTTGGTTTTACAGCTTTATATGCAATTCCTAAAATTATGTTGTTTTGTGGTTAATTTCCCCCCACACACACATATTTTCTTTCCTCTCTACCAATTCTTTCATTCACACACATAATTACATATTGAAAAATTCTAAGCCATAACTAGTGTAAGATTATTAGACTATACACATGAGTTTTTTAAAAAATACTCTAGATTGGCCAATTTGTCAAACAGTCACTACTACTTTGCCATTTGCGGATCTCAGCAAAACCATATGCAAATAAGAAATCATCCATTTTCATGAGTAATAACAAAATGCAATGTGATCTCTTAATGTTCACTCCTCCTCATCATCAACTCAATGTTATCCTTAAGTATTTCAAAGTTTGAAAAATAAATTCCTTTTGGATCACAGAACTCACATCACAGGAAAATAACTAAAGTCTGGGGTAGAATAGAAATAAGCCACAGTCAAAGCCAAAGCTGGTTTGTAAGCATCATTTTCAGGTTTCACTGCCTGCCATTCTCCAGTAATTGCTTTTTGTTTTTTTGTTTTTTGTTTTTTAATTGAGGCGCTGTTTGCAGAGGTTGCTATTAAAATGCATAGGTGATATCTAGATGCTTTTTAATATATATTAATTGATTAAATATATGCAAAACACTAGAAGCACATATAAATCAAACCTGCTATACCAGTAGGAAAGTTTTTGTATTTTCAGAATACTCAATTTGTTTATTCTTTCATTTGTTAACTAAAGAAAGTTTTGAATAAGTGTATGTGCTTGCCATTGTTGTACACTATGCTGACATCAAAATAAATAAGCCATGATTTCTGTCTTCAAGGAGTTGATAGTCGACAGGGAGAGATGGACAAAGAAACAGATGTTCATGATACAAATAATAATCACAACAAAATAAGCATGGAGCATTTAGCAGATGCCTTTCTTGAGTAAAACATGGTTTGTTGCATCTTTATAACAGTCTCTTAATTTAGGTTTGATTCTCATTCTCAGATCTCAGAGGAGAAATTGAGGCACAGAGATTTATCTTGCTCAATGTTATATAAGGTCATAAAACAAAACAGCAAATGTGGGATTGCAATGCAATTCATGTAAAGTTTTTTTTTTTTTAATGCACACATGTACACTTATATATATATGCACACATGCATATGTGCGGCATGTGTGTACACCGTGCATGCACGATGGCATTGGAGTGTATGAGGAACTACCTACCAGGAGAGTTCGTGATGGCTGAGGTTAAGTTAGGACATGTTCTCTGAAATACCATAAAGTAAGAGAGTTAAGGAGGGAAGAGAGTGGGGGAAGGACTCCCAAGCTGAAGAAACAACATGAAAGTTGAAAATGTCAACCAGTTGGAATTATCAGGGTATGGAAATGGACAAATGAAATAAAGGGAGAAGAAAGGGGAAAATTCTGCCAAAAGCAAGCCTAAGAGGTTCCATCTGTCAAATCAAAGAGATGAGATTTGACCTAGAAGAAAATAGGGAGCCCTGAGGTGGTTTGTTTCAGGGAGTGACCGTGTCACGTTAGTGTTTTGTTAAAGCTGGCATCTTTTGTGAGATATTTTGAGAGGGCCAAGATGAGAGGAAAAGCAGCCATAAGAGTAGGTGCAAAAATCCTAAAGTGGGAAAGAGTTCAGTTTGCTTGTAGGATAGCAAGCAGCCCACTGTGCTGGAGCACAGGACTAAAGGGTAGTTAATAAGACAAGGTTGGAAAAAATGGGCAGGGTAGGGAAGATGTAGAACCTACATTCTATGTAATGATCAAATTTATGGTGTAAGATAGGGGGGATGTTAGGCTCCCAGAAATAACATCTGAGATTTGAAAGCATCAAAGGGATAAATGGGATCTCTATAGACACAAAGGGCCTAAGAAATGTCCATATCATAAAAGTGCTCAAAGCATTTTCAACATTGACCATATCTTTTTACTTTTAAAGTACTATTCTTTCTACTTTTAAAAATTGGTTTCCTTTGTTTTAAGGAATTGCATGTCACCTTTTCTCCTAAGGTGTGACTTATACTCATCGCAGGCCTCAGGCCAGGTGGGCAAGGTAACATTTAAATGTATGGCTACAATAATGACTCTTGGCAGGAAAATTCAAGAGTGGCAAGAAAATTCAAGAGCAATGAGTGTCAACTAAAAAAAAAAAAGTGATGGAGATATATAATTTTCACTTCTCGAAATTACTGAGTGGTACTTCTACTAAAACCAAGGATAAATGAACATTATAGATATTGTCATTATTCCCCCAGAGTAATACTTTCTCAAAATATTGTTTTAAAGTGTTGATGGGTTCTGATAAAATTGCCAAAACCTACATTTCAAAATAAATATATATATATACTCATAATCTAAAATGTAATAATAACATATTCCATTCATCAATTTTCTCTTTACAAGTGATGAGCTTTTTGCAGTTTAAAACAGCCATAATTAAATCTCACTTCTCTAATGTGCATGAAATTCTACTGCTAGGTATGACAGCCAAAGAATATTTTTTTAAATATTTTAAATATAATTTTCCTGTGTTTTATTGAAGCTTTAGGCTTGCTAATATCTTAGTGAAATTTTTCTTTAAATAAGATGGATCGGGGCGCCTGGGTGGCTCAGTTGGTTAAGCGACTGCCTTCCGCTCAGGTCATGATCCTGCAGTCCCAGGATCGAGTTCCGCATCGGGCTCCCTGCTCAGCAGGGAGTCTGCTTCTCCCTCTGACCCTCCCCCCTCTCATGCTCTCTGTCTCATTCTCTCTCTCAAATAAATATATAAAATCTTTAAAAAAAAAAATAAATAAATAAATAAATAAATAAATAAATAAGATGGATCAATACATTAAAAGCATACTTTGCTTTGTAAGACATTGAATATATTTTATTCTCGTTGATAACAGTCCTTTTTTGAAGACAACATGTTTCGTACAATTTGGTATATCCAATGTGAAAGGTTTATTATGTATATGTCAGTTACTTTAATTGTAAGTGTGATTAGATAACAAATTCTATCAAGAGCGCATAGTTTGAAGGCAGTAGAGAGAGAGGCATGTTGTGGACTGGGCTATTAAATATCCTTCAGTTAGCCATATTCTATTCAACAATCAGCACTGTCTAATTAGCATACTGGATTAAAATGTTTTATATTCGTTAAACAGTTTCTGATTAAACAGCATAATAAATATTGGAAATGGGTTTAAGGTTCAGTTAGAAGTATTCAGGAGCATAGACTAGCTAAAACAGTTTAGAGATTCTCCTCCTTCTAACATTCAAGAATAGAGTATAAAAAGCCCCTAGATCTACTTTCTGAACTACCAGGAATAGTGCATTCACTGGTTCTGTATCAAGACTTCTGTTTAAGAGGATTTCAGATTCTTGCACTAAGAGTGCAGGGGTGTCTGAAGCCATCCTTCCGTGATGGAATTCTAACCTGAACACTTAGTTGTCTGATCTTGAGGAATTCACTCATTAAGGAATTTAGAACAGCCACTGGCAAAGCAATAAATATTAAAATTTTTCTTTGATACTATAATAAATTCTTTGTAGCGATGATTAAAAATAAAGTGAATATCACCATGGATTGCCATTATATATTGACAACCTTACTAAAACTAAATTAGAATTTTATTGGAAAAACCAGCAATCGAGTATTCAAACATCATGAAAACACATATAACTTATCTTGAAATTTCTCTTTCTTACATGTACAACTTTGCATTTAGTGCATGTCTTTAATTTTCCTTATATTCTACTCTCACTCTGCTTTTTTCAGTTACCATTTTCAAAGAAGCAGTCAGCCCTATGCCCACAAAAGCATGAACCAAAATGTTATAGAATGGAATTACTTGACTTACCTATATTAAATTTAAAAGTTACAAACAATGTAAAACAAACACCTTGAAAAACAAAATTAAAACTCAGTGCACTGCTTTTTGGGCAACATATATAAATTTGAAAAATACCACGGCTAATCTAGAAGTCAGAATAACAGTTACTCTTGAAGCAGTGGGTTGTGAATGAAACGCGGCCCCACGAGGCTCCTGGGTTTTAGTTAATTTTTTGTGAGGAGCTGCTGGTTACAGGAGTGTGTTCTCTTTGTGAAAATCTATCAACATGTACCTTTAGGATTTCCTCTATGTACTTATATTCAACAAAATGTTTAAAACTGAAAAAAAAATAAAGGTAGAAGTTAAGAAATTTCAACCACTGGGATTGATGTTACATTGTAAATTCAGAGAAATATAAGAATGCTTTATAAAGTGTGGGAAAAAATAGAGCTGTAATCAGGATAACAAAATGGAAATCTCCAAGGAGGAAGAAACAGAAGTATGTGTGTGTGTGTAAGATAATCAAGTGTTCTATGCAGAAATCCAAGTTTTAGTTTTTACCTCCTTTGCTCTTAATTTCTTAACCAATCTACCTGTAAGTCTCCCTGATTTTCATAATGTACTTTGATATCTCTCTGTCCACTTTTCTCTACCCCACATCATTTCTCAAGTATGCTGCTGCAAATGTCTAGGAATTAGAATTGGACATATCTAAGTATAGAAATGTGTCTAGCCATTTCCTTTATCTGCACCCTGCTGACTCATTCTGAACATCCACACAAAATGACCACTACAACATGAATATTTAATCACGTGGCTAAAATATGTTTAATCATATTTACAGCTTTTAGCATAAAGCCATAGTCTGTCTTATTAACGCACAGGTGCTCCTCCCATTCCATTCTCTGTTCTGGTAGTACCAGCCTTATTTCATTCTCTAGAAGTTACCTCTTTTTACTTTCCATACTGCTTCCTATGTTTGGATGATACTCTCCTACCTTCTCACTTCAAAAGCCCCTACTCTTCATATAAGAGCTAAATCACTTCCTCAATGGATTATCTTATCTTTCCTGACTTCTGGGCTAAATCAAGAAAAAGAGAACAAATCCTGACAATTTTGGACCCCAAATATTCTATTTTATACTCAGAAACTGATGAAATAATCATAGGATGGGTTTTGGTTCCTTTGGGGTAGCCATGAATGTAACTGAAGTCAAAATGTCATTAGTCATCAAAATTCAACGTCTCTATTTTAATTATGGCGCTGCAGTGATATTGTGAGTTTCCAGGAATTAATGATAATTTAGAGCTAGTAATGAAATTTCTAGGAAGTTCTGAGCTTTGCTTTCCTCAGTATTTATTTATTTGCTTGTTTGTTTATTTTATTTATTTTAGAGAGCGCCAGAGAGCACACGCATGCAGGCAAGCACGGGGAGGGGCAGAGGGAGAGGGAGAGAAAGACTCTCCAGCAGACTCCCCACCCAGAGCAGAGCCTGATGTGGGGCTTGATTCCACGACCCTGAGATCGTATCCTGAGCTGAAATTAAGAGTCAGACACTTAACCGACTGAGCCACGCAGGCGCCACCAGTATATATTTAAATGACTTAGCCAGAGATCCTTTTAGGGAAGATTATAAGAAATATACCCATCAACATTATCTGAGCTGTTACTGCACACCCTTTTTTCAAGTATACCTGGGCCCCTGTCTAAACTCATTAACCTTTACTAAGTTATGTTTCATTGACATACAAATCCAAAATCTAAGAAATATGCACACAAAAATTTATTTTATTTTTTTCATATTGCATGTTGATTGTGACTCTACTCCACCTGTTTTCTTCATTCTGGGATGCATCTTAAGGAAACAGTCCATTTTGAAACATGTCACTTTTAGGGTTAGAAGAAAAGAGCCATTGCCACAAATGCCTTTTAAAACTTTTACTTAGAAATGGAAAATATGGACTTCTCAAAGGGAGAGACAGATGGGAGAGGCTATAAAGTCATGGGACCAAGTAGAAAGGAACAGAAAATGCACGGACAGAATAATAGAATCTAACACATTTCTTTCTAAAAGTTTTGCATCTCTGATTTGACTCAAATATGGGAGATTGTTGGGGGAGGAAATCATGATTCTCTACCCTTTTGCTCCATTATAACTTTTACTTACTAGGCTTGAATTGACGGACTTTTAAAGGGAGGTACAAATTTAGTCATTTAGAATGCTAATCTGTTTATTTCTAAGGAAACCACATATATGACCACATAACCACCAAAAAATGATTATGTCATCACCACAGATCTCTTTTAATTATTGAAGTTCATACTAGCTTCTCCAGCAGACAGACTTGCCTGGAAGATTTCCATGGATGTTGAAATTTCCTCCCGCTAAGAGTATGTATAAAACCTTTAGTAATGAGACTCTCTTCTACACTATTTCAAAAATCATAGTTAAAGGTTATTTGAACCCAAAAACACATGATCCAATAATTCCATCTTTCTAAATATTTATACATCTTTCACTCAACATAGGGTGTGGTACCTACATACATGTGTGCTTATATTTTGGCCCCCACCCCAATTCCTAGGAAGGGCTAGGAAGGGCTAGGAAGGGCCTGTCCCCTGGATTGGTCTTTTAGAGTTATAAGTAGTCTTTTCTACTTAGCCTGGGATGTCATATAAATACTAATTTTTATTTTTTGACATGAATTGAAAGTTATTGAGGAAAAGTGTTCGTCGTTATGTCAGGGCATTTCTATCATCTTTCTTTATTTGGACTGTGTATATTAAAACCAGGCTTGGATTAACCAGTGGAGGTTCTAATGTGACAACCTACCATGCTAAATTCTCTGTGTGATTTCTAGTTATCTCTGTCTTGAAGAGGTTAGCAGTGTCAAACTTTGTTTCTCCACTGCCGTAGTATATCCCTGAATTTAGTTCCTGTTTTAGGCTAAGAAATTTGTAGTTTATATGGTGTGTGTGTGTGTTTGTGTGTGCTTGGTCTTAAGTTTTCTCTAGCCTGCAGAACAATGTCAAAAATAGCCACCTCCATTCAGAATTCTTGGATTCTTTGAACAATACATTTTGTAAGAGCTTGTCTAAATGAGCATTTGATTCCGAATGGTCAGCTAATTCACCAGCCTGGTTTATTAATAGGTGTTTATAGACTTCTGCCTAATCTGAGCGATTTAGTTATTTCTCAGTCCCCCACTTTCCACCACAGTTTTTTGTTTTTTGTTTTTTTTGCCCCTACAACCCACTGTTTAATAGCAATTTATCTACCAGGCAAGATTATAAATTGCAAATGATATGATATGATCTCAGATATTTTTTAAAAAGCATGGAGAATTGTGCAAGACTGTTGAATCACAGATCTGTACCTCTGAAACAAATAATACATTATATGTTAATGAAAAAAAAAGAAAAAGAGAAGAAGATAGCAGGAGGGGAAGAATGAAAGGAGGGAAATCGGAGGGGGAGACGAACCATGAGAGATGATGGACTCTGAAAAACAAACTGAGGGTTCTAGAGGGGAGGCGGGTGGGAGGATGGGTTAGCCTGGTGATGGGTATTAAAGAGGGCACATTCTGCATGGAGCACTGGGTGTTATGCACAAACAATGAATCATGGAACACTACATCAAAAAAACTAATGATGTAATGTATGGTGATTAACATAACAATAAATTTTTTTTAAAAAGGCATGGAGACAATTAATTAAAATCAATTGAAAGTAAATTGAAAAATCTGTTTGGAAAGTGTTGGGGGTAGGAGGTAATGAACCGAGAAAATTCCAGAGATATAGACAGTAGCAACCACAATCAAATCAGTTAGTCAAATAAGATCAATGTACCCACATGGTATAGGATTTTATATATTCACTGAAATGTATAACTTCAACTCAAGTCCCCAAATTCCCCACATGGTGGCTTCAAAAATTCCCCAAATTAACAATTGTAAAGAGAAAAAGGTACCCACATTACTTAGTCACACTCTGTCTGCATGGAGTGAAGAACGGGATGATCTAGCCACTTGAGCTTAGGGAGACAGAGACAGCTTCGGTATGCCTTATGACAAGAGACACAAAAATCAATGTATAAACAAAAATAGAATAGGAAAAAGAGTTGGAGTCTCAAAAGGAAAAATATCATATGTATGCTGAAAAGATTTTCAAATTAACATTTATTTAATATTATGGTGTAGGAAGCATGTAAAATTCATTGAAATCATGTCTTCCTAGTAGGAAAATGTTGAAAAGTCATCAAAGCCAAAATAATCATTTAAATCAAGACTGAGTTTATTAGTTTATTAGGTCAAAAGACCCCATATCATACTAGAATAAGTAGAATGAGTCTTTCTGCATGTGTAGTCTGAAGGGTAGTTATAATGCAGAAAAGAGCAATTTAATTCTAAATAAGGTTGGATTCAGAAAAATACAATTTGATTAGTTACAGAAGGTGATTAAAAAGTCTCTTTTGAGATTGGTCATTACTGCATGATGTCATTCATTGGGGCATGAAGCCAGGTGTGCTTCTTCCAAAGATGAGTCCTTTAGGTTCAAGCAGATTTATGGACTTGCAGCAGTCCCTTTGTGTATATTACAAGTTTTAAGCAGAACTTTTCTTCATCACATATGACAAATCAATAGAAAACTCACACACACATCTAGGCTTTTTGTCCTACAATATATTAAACCATTTTAATAATGTTTTTGCAATCCCATATTTCTGTATTTGTTAAGTTTTTGTGGAACATATTATGTATACAAAAAGTGCGGAGTATGAGCTCATATTTCAATTATGGAAGTCAGAGTATTATTGAAAAAAATAATTTAAATGGAGTCTATGCACTCTGAAATGCATTTCATGTTTCTAAATGTGTTTCTGTTAACAATCTTAAAATATGCAGACTGTTGAAAAGCATTTTTCTGTATTCAAGAATATGTAGACAAATTGTATTTGTGTTTTCTTCGAACAAAGAGAAGTCTTATTTTTTAAGTACACTTACTTCTTTGATTATTCTAAATTCCCTTAGACAATTGCTCTTCATTAAGCAGGTTCATTACTTTTAATTTCAGAGATAGTGAACAATTTTATTGTCTTCTGTGGAATTATAAAATGGTTTCATGTCATCATTATTTTAAACAAACATTAAATTTTTACTGGCTCTATTTATCTTTATTTCACATTTTCCCCAACTCTTATTAGTGCAATATTGCTTAGTAATATCAGTTTAATAGACAAAATTAGAATGTTTAAATAAGTAAATATAAAAATGGAATTTTCCACCATCTATACCCATCATGAACTGTTTTTGTTTAGACGTGGGGTGGGGCGCACACACGCACTCACATCCATGCACTGTCTTAAACTAGTCAGCTAAAACTGTAAGGAAAAAATTCTGGTCTGACTGAGGAGTATGGCTTCTGGTTGAAAGCCTATGGATGATTTTTCAGGCTCAACCATGGGTAAGTACAAAAACCTCATAGAGAATGCTGCCTTCCTCTTCAGATTGGTTCATGACCTCTGAAGGCAGATGTAGTCAAGGATTCAAACCCTTTGATGAAGTCCCAATAGTTCATTTTTGCTTTTGTTTACCTTTCCTCTGGGAAAGAAGTATGCTTCCGGCATACTACTATGCTAGTAAGAAGTTGCTACAACAGATGTCAAAGAGGTTACTACCTGTGTTCTCCTCTAGGATTTCAATGGTTTACTGTCTCATATTTAGATCTTTTATCCATTTTGAATTTAAGTTTCGTGTGTGGTATAAGAAAGTGATCCAGTTGCATTCTTTTGCATGTGGCTGTCCAGTTTTCCCAACACCATTTGTTGAAGAGACTATCTTTTTCCCATTGGATATTCTTTCCTGCTTTGTCGAAGATTAGTTGACCATATAGTTGGGGGTCCATTTCTGGGTTTTCTATTCTGTCCTATTGATCTATGTGTCTATTTTTGTGCCAATACCTTACTGTCTTGATGACTGCAGCTTTGTAATTCAGCTTGAAGTCTGGAATTGTGATGCCCCCAGCTTCACTTTTCTTTTTCAAGATTGCTTAATAGGGGTCTTTTGTGGTTCTATACAAATTTTTGGATTGTTTATTCTAGCTCTGTGAATAATGCTACTGGTATTTTTATAGGGATTGCATTAAATGTGTAGATTGTTTTGGGTAGTATAGCCATTTTTACAATATGTGTTCTTCCAATCTATGAGTATGGAATGTTTTTCCATTTCTTTGTGTCATCTTCAGTTTCTTTCATAAGAGTTCTATAGTTTTCAGAGTACAGATTTTTTACCTCTGCTTAGGTTTATTCCTAGGTATCTTATGGTTTTTGGTGCAGTTGTAAATGAGATTGAGTCCTTGATTTCTTTTTCTCCTGCTTCATTATGGGTGTATAGAAATGCAACCGATTTCTGTAATTTGATTTTGTAACCTGCGACTTTACCAATTTGTATATCAGTTCTAGCAAAATTTTGGTGGAGTCTTTTGAGTTTTCTACATAGAATATCATGTCATCTGCGAAGAGTGAAAGTTTGATTTCTTCCTTGCTGATTTGGATGCCTTTTCTTTTTTCTTTCTTTTTTTTTTTTTTTTTTTTTTTTTTGTCTGATTGCCAAGGCTAGGACTTCCAGTACTATGTTAAATAGCAATGGTGAGAGTGTACATCCCTGTCTTGTTCCTGACCATTGAGGAAAAGCGCTCAGTTTTTCCACATTGAGGATGATATTAGTTGATAAGATTAGCTGAGATGATATTAGTATATGACCTTTATGGTGTTGAGTTATGTTCCCTCTATCCCTACTTTGTTGAGGGTTTTTATCAAGAAAGGATACTATAGTTTGTCAAATGCTTTTTATGCATCTATTAAGAGGATCATATGGTTCTTATTCTTTCTTTTATTAATGTGGTGTATCATGTTGATTGATTTGCAAATATTAAACCACCCTTGCAGTCCAGGGATAAATCCCACTTGATTGTGGTGAATGATTCTTTTACTGTACTGTTGGATTTGATTCACTAGAATTTTGTTGAAAATTTTTGTATCCATGTTCATCAGGGATATTGGCCTGTAATTCTCCTCTTCAGTGGAGTCTTTGTCTAGTTTTGGAATCAAGTTAATGCTGGCCTCACAGAATGAGTTTGGAAGTTTTCCTTCCATTTCTAGTTTTGGAACAGTTTGAGAAGAATAGGTGTACTAACTCTTCTTTAAATGTTTGGTAGAACTCTCCTAGCAAGCTACTTGGCCCTGGACTTTTGTGTGGTAGGAGATTTTTGATTACTGATTCAATTTCTTTGCTGGTCATCAGTCTGTTCAAGTTTTCTATTTCTTCCTGTTTCAGTTTGGTAGTTTATGTGTTTCTGGGAATTTATCAATTTTTTCCAGATTGCCTAATTTATTGGCATATAATTTTTCAGAATATTCTCTTATAATTGCTTGTATTTCTGTGGTGTTGGTTGTGATCTTTCCTCTCTCATTCATGATTTTATTTATTTGGGCCCTTTCTGTTTTCTTTTTGATAAGTCTGGCTAGAGGTTTATCAATTTTATTAATTTTTTCAAATAACCAGCTCCTAGTTTCATCTCTCTGTTCTACTGAATTTTGTTTGCTTGTTTGTTTCTATATCATTTATTTCTGTTCTAATCTTTATTATTTCCCTTCTGCTGGCTTTAGGCTTCATTTTTTGTTCTTTTTCTAGCTCCTTTAGGTTTAAGCATAGGTTGCATATTTGAGATTTTTCTTGCTTCTTGAGGTAGGCTTGCATTGCAAAATACTTCCCTCTTATAACGACTTTTTCTGCATCCAAAGATTTTGGGCCATCGTGTTTTCATTTTCATTTGTTTCCATGTATTTTTTATTTCTTCTTTAATAATCTCCATTCATTCTATAGTAAGATGTTCTTTAACCTCCTTGTATTTGTGGTCTTTCCAAATGTTTTCTTACGGTTGACTTCAGTTTCATAGCATTGTGGTCTGAAAATATACATGATATGATCATAATCTTTTTGTACTGGTTGAGGCCTGATTTGTGACCCAGTATGTGATCTGTGCTGGAGAATGTCCCACGTGCAATTGAAAAGCAATGTGTATTCTGCTGCTTTAGGATGAAATACTCTGAATATATCTGTTAAGTCCATCAAAGCCATTGTTTCTTTGTTGCTTTTCTGCTTAGATGATCTGTCCATGCTGTGAATTGGGTGTTAATGTCCCCTACTATTATTGTATTATCAATGAGTTCCTTTATATTTGTTATGAATTGTTTTATATATTTGGGTTCTCCCAAGTTGGGGCATAAATATTTATAATTGTTAGATATCTTCTTGTTGGATACACCCCTTTATTATGATATAGTGTTCTTCTTCATCTCTTATTACAGTCTTTGGTTTAAAATCTAGTTTGTCTGATATAAGGATTGCTAGTCCAGCTTTCTTTTGATGTCCATTGACATGATAAATTGTTCTCCACAACTCACACCAGTCAGAACAGCAAAAATTAACAACTCAGGAAATAACAGATGTTGGAGAGGATGCCCTTGTTCCTCGCTTGCTACAGTCTTTGGTTTAAAATCTAGTTTGTCTGTTGTAAGTACCGCTACTCTGGATTTCTTTTGATGTCCATTTGCATGATAAATAGTTCTCCATTCCCTCACTCTCAATCTGCAGGTGTTTTAGGACTAAAACGAGTCTCTTGTAGGAAGCACATAGAGCACTTGTGTCTTAATTTTGGTCTTCTTGCTTATTTGTTTTTGTATATGTGGAGGTAGAATAAAGTTCCCCTAAAGATGTCCACTTCCTATTTATCTAAACCTGTGAATATGTCTACCTTACACAACAAAAGGGATATTGCTGATGTGATTAAATTAATGATTTTGATATGGGGAAATTATCTTGACTTACTTGGGTGAGCCTGATCCAGTCAAAAGGTTATTTAGAAGAGGGAGGCATGAATTTCAAAACTGGAGGAGAGATGATGACCAAAATAAATGTTAGATTGGTGCAGACCCAGAAGTCAAGGAATAGTTCAGCCTCTAGAACGTGGAAAAGGGTAAGGAACAGATCCTCTCCTAGTCCCTCCAAAGGAGCATAGCCCTGCCCACCTACTTCACAGGTCTGAAAGCCAACACTGTGAAATAATAAAGTTGTGTTACTTGAAGCCACTGAGTTTATGATATTTTTTTTTTTTTTAGAGCAACCATACGAAATTGATATATGTAGATTTGCAATATATGTAGAATTTTTTTTGGTTTCTGGTGTGATTTCTTTTTTTTTTCTTTTTAAAATTAACTTCACCAACTTAGTTAATGTCAATTATTTTTCCATCTAATTCTCGGTGATTTGATATTCCATCTTCAATATATATTTAATAGAAGAAATATGTGTATATATGCACATTTTGACATGTGTCATTGGTGCTTTCCCCACCATGTTTTGTCATAAATCCTTTAATGTCAGCTCATCTCACATTCTTTCTTTTTTTCTCATAAAAATATGTATACTTCATATTGGGTAAGTCTTATCTTTCTAACTATATTCTGAATCTACTCCCCACCAGTCTACTTAGGACCTTGTATTATCTGGCTTTATTCCCCGCTGTCTCCTTCTTATCAGAATTTAAACCTCTGTAACTTAATTCTCCATTACCCAATGACTATTAAAATCAGATATAATTATGGGGTTTTTTTTTGGAATTTTTATTGATTTGTATAATAATTGGTAATGTTTATGGGATAATTAATAATGTAATGTTAAATCTTCCTATCAAAATGTTTCTCTTGGATTACATGGAAACAATCATAATTGTACTTGGAAATAGCATTTTTCACAATTGCTAATATTTCTCTCTTGTATTCACTTTTATAATACTGCATGAGATTGAATAAATAATATGGCAGTAGCTTTTGATCTGTGCTTTAATCTTCATTTAATAGATATGTTCCTATCCATAGTATGGTTTGGCTGTTGGCTTCAATTGGAGATTCTCAATTTGATAAAGCATATGTTCTTGTATCATGATTTATTTACTCTTTGGAAAGAAATTTTTATTCAATTTGACAATAGCTTTTTCATATCTAGATATTGTCTCATTGTTGTATTTTTTTCTGATTTAAACTATTAACATGAAGACTTTTTTTTAAAGAAAATAAATGTTTATTTTTCCTAAAACTGAAATACAACATATTTTATTTAGTCCTTATGCATTATTCCTTTAATATATTTATAGATTCTATTTGGGGGTTGTTTCAGTATTTTTCCATCTATTTTTATAAGTGAGATTCTTTCATTTTGATAGGTTATAGCTAATGTTTTCATCTCTAAATGTCCAATAATATTTAGAGACAAAGAGATTTTGCTGTAAGCTGTATCAACTTTTAATTAATTAGTTAATTTTAGTTTAATGTAATTTAATCTTTAAAATATGTTTAAAAATTATAGTTAAATTTTTATTTCTAAAATCTGCATTTTGTGACATGACTTCATAAACAGTGTACTATAAATTTTGATCTATTGAAGTTGTCTTGGTGAAATAAAATGATCATGTTTAACTGTTCCATGGATGCTTTATATTTCATGGTATATAGTATGTATAATTTGTCAGATCAAATTATCTGACAAGTATATCAGTTTATCATGTTTGTCAGTTATGTTTATCAAGTATATCAGTTATGTTCCGATTATTGTTTTGGGCGCATTTCCTTTGTCAAATATTAGGAATATACATTTTTAAATTGTCTTT